>NW_007249300.1:387987-413607 GCF_000164805.1 Carlito syrichta | reverse complement strand
TCAACAGGAGACACTACCTCTCAGATGACTAACCCTCAAGTACAGAAAAGTGAGACCGTTGTTTTAGGGGACTTTGAAATTAATTGAGATCCCTAATGAGTGATGGAGAACAATTTAATTACCCTGATTTTAAAGTAGGAACTTTTTTAAAGGTTTCCTTTAAAATCTAGGCCTCCAAATTTAAATGTTTGTGATTTCTTAATGAGAAAGAGAATTGAGGAAGGAAGAGAAAGTGGAGAGAGAGAACAAACATACTTGGAAATCTTAAAAGAATAGTTCGGGCCGCCGGCGACCAGCCCGAGACGCTCTCGGTGTTCAGCAGCTTCAGTAGCAGCAGCGGCGGCGGCGACCAGCGCACGGGGCACCAGCACCAGCACCACCAGCCGATCTGCAAGATCTGCTTCCAGGGCGCGGAGCAGGTAAGGACCGCAGGACCCCGTGGCCGCCGCCGGCCGGCTCCAACTCGCGAGGGCTCCGCTTTCAGCACCACGGACAGCGCGCGCCTCCCGGCGCATCCCTGCTGGGGCTGTCTGTCCCGTCCTGCCTTTGGAGCGAAGGCTTCAGGGGGGTTCCTCTTTCCCTCTCTGGGAAGGAAGATAAAACATGTCCCGGTGGCGAATACGAGATTCCGTTTGGTCGACACTTTTTTCCTCTACGTGGTTTCGTAGCTACACGTTCCTCAGGTGCTCTAATGGTCATTTCTTGTGATTTACTCAGTGGCTCTTGGTTTATACGTAGAAGCAAACCTGTAGGATGTAAGATGATGCACTGAGGTACCCTGAGACGGATTCTACAGATGTACCCTGAGACGGATAGTCTTAGAATACAAACGGGGGTGAGTCATGCCCTTTCACAACCAGAAAGGGCAGCGACTTTCCTCATTCCATATCTTGGCGACTTAATCTCACTGTTGTGAAAAGCGCGTTACAGTTTTTACGAGAGAAATAGCAATGTATTTTGAAAGAAAGGCTGTTTAGCCGACAGTGTACTTTGTTTTGTTAGCAGAACAATTGTAAAATTATAAACACCATTGGAGGCGCATGCAAACTTGCATGAGAGTATTCATTCAGAGGAAAGGATAATATTATATCTTTCTTACCAAATGTGTGGTCTGAGAGCACATTAGGTTTAATATTTTTTAAAGTAAGGAAATTGCGTGAGAATGTGCAGGCTTTCAGGAACATAGTGTCCTAAGTCAATATTTATGATGCTACGTTTAGAAAAAAAATAGAAGCATAATGCTACTACGAGCTGCTTTCTGGGATGCCGTGCATTGCTTCTTTAGCAATGATTAAGAATAACTGCAGAGGAAATGCATCTGACCATCCACTTAAAAGTTATTAAAGAGATTTAATAGTGCTGCCTTCCCCCAAGGGTATTGGGAGCTGTATCTTGCAGACATTGTGTGTGTTGGTAGAACATTTATGTCATAACTCTAGGCCATATCTTTGAAATAGTTTTAAGACTTTAGTTTCCTTCCCATCAGGATATAAAATTTTAATTTCATTTTCTAGGATAGAGCTTGATGCTTGCACCCTTCTGGGTAAATGGCTATAAGAAAGAAAAGAAAGCAAGCGTGAGATTTTTAAAATAGAGACACGGACACAAGTATTCACACTGAGCTGTTTTGCTTTTAGGGTGAGCTGTTAAATCCCTGCCGATGTGATGGGTCAGTTCGGTATACACATCAGCTGTGCCTGCTCAAGTGGATCAGTGAAAGGGGTTCCTGGACCTGCGAACTCTGCTGTTATAGATACCATGTCATAGCCATTAAAATGAAACAACCTTGCCAGGTAAATCATTACGAAATTTATTTTTCCAGGAGTAATTTTGTCAACATGAGTGCATTCAAATTTGGTTATCACTAAGGCTATTTTCTTATAGCACTTAGAACACATTTTATGCAATCACAATAAAACCAAGATTTAGAATTTGTAGGGATGTGTTTTGAGAAAGTGGTGACATTCTACCTGAAAAATTCAAAAGTCGTCTTCATTAAATGATTTCCTTTGTTCACTTGTCATTGATAGATAAAATTAGACTGATCTTCATTTCTAAAATGAAAAGTAGGTGAAATGTCTTAATCCCCACTTAAATCCACTTTATTAGTTACAAATGTCACACAATTGATTTTAGGAATATTTTGTTAAGCATTTAAGCCTTGGTGGGCTCCATTTATGGAAAACAGATACAAAGTAAAGCAGAACTTTCCAGTATGGAAACTTTGACTGAAGCTGTTCATTCTAATCTGATACTTGTTCCACTTAACAAGGCTTTCTTTTCCATATGATGTTTTTTCACAGTTAAATCTTGGTTACTTTCCTTCTTTGCTGTGCTCAGCTACATAGTGAATGCAGAAACATTCCCAACAGTCATTCTCAATAATACTACTGAAATTATATATATATATTCAATATTCTTGTGTATAACATAAAAACACAATACCCACAAATCTACAAATACCCTGGAAAATAGACTTTAAAAAACTTTATGGTGGAACTGATTCAGATTCTTTGGACAGGCTGGTGGAATGTAACATATAAAATATATCTTATAGAATAGCAGAATAGTGTGTATTTAATGAGATCTGGTAGACTGAAGTTAAGCAGACATAAAAGAATAGGGCTCAAAACACAGAGACAAAGGATTCATGGAAGAAAAAGGAAGAGGTTATTGAAAAGTTGTAAGGTGAAAAATAATAAAACCTAGCATTCCTTGCTTCTACCTAAATTACTAAATTTGGTTTTTAATAGAGCGAAATAACATAGGTAGAACTGTTAGTGCTTGCAGAAGGAACCTGAAAGATGAATTACTACTGCATTAATAATTTAAATTTCATAGTTTTAAATTTGTGCATCTCTTATATGATTTGCAATTAATTTGCATCTCTGATATTTACCATTTAGGGCATGATTAGCAAGCACAAAATGAAAATATGAATTGCGCAAGCTGACCCGAGGCTTATAAATAATTTGGAAAGAGAAAGCATAACTAATGTGGATGAGTGATATTATCATGCTGAAGACAAGCATAAACCTAACACATTTTTCCCAGAACCTCTGACTGATTGAACTACTTGGATGTCAATTTATGAATCTATCATAATTGTCTTGAAAAACAGATGGAATCATGACCAAAGACCAGTATATAGGTAGTATAATTGGATCCACAGCACTTTTATAATTAGAAATATGAGGGAGGAGAAGAAGTGGGAGAGTTTGGGAACTACGGGAGGAAGTCCCAGGAGAAAGACTGTGGTCAGATACTCAGGACCTGAAACACAATGCCAAGAATTTAAAAGAATTTGAATTTATGACTATCAAATGTTAATTCATTTGGGATGATTACTTTTGGAGTAAATAGAAATAGGTCCTTGCTGTACATTTAAAACAGAGATTAAAAGCTGGAACAAAAAATATTATTTAATTCTGCGGCAAAAAGAATTGATTACTGTTTTTTGCTTCATTAAAAAAATCCAATAATTACTTTAACAAGTAATTCTCCAAACTGTGCTTATATTCTCCTCCTCTTCCCAAGAAAGACCCCCAAACCAAAAGCTAACCCAGTATAATTAACACACTTAGAATTAATTTTAGTGTGACATATCTACTATGATTTGTAACCTGAACTGATCATAGCAGTGAACTGCAAAATCATATTTAGAAAGTGTTGATATCAATGAAAGGATGATAGCTCAGATCATGCTAGAAATAAAATAACTTTCTAGGACTACATTAGATACATATAAAACTTGGTACTCTTAATAAACAGAAGTCAGTTATAAAGTTCTCAAAGTGTGGATTCTTATACATACGAGTAGTTTATTTTCAGATAAAGTTTTGTTATTTGTCTGAAATTCCTGTTTAGGATGACTCATACATGGAACATTCACTCTTATTCTTATTGTTCTGTTTTTTTGCTGGTGTGAGACCAATCTGCTGTGAAGAGGTGGTTTATTGTATATAGAACAGAATAGAGAATAAATACCAATACTAGGAGAGAACATTTTCTGAATATTAAATCTGTGCCAGGCACTGTTCTCAGTGTTGTACATACATGGACAATGATAATTTAATCTTCATAACAAACTTATGAGGTGAGGAATATTAACTCTATTTTATACAAAGGGAAACTGAGGCACAGGAAAGTTAAATAATTTCTACTAGGTACATATCTAGTAAAAGGCAGAGCCAAGACTCAAACTCAGTCATTCTGGCTCTAAGTTTCATGCTCTTAGCCATGGAGTGTTCTTCTCAATCTCATCCTGTCCATCTTAATGTTTCTGAACCTGCCTTGCCTTGTCCTGTATAAGGTTCAGGCAAGCAGGAGTTGATTTCAGCCTGGGTTTCTGAGATGGTTTGGAAAGTTCTTGATTATTGTTGTACAACAAACTACTCCAATACTTGGTGGTTTATCACTTATTACTTCTTGTGAGTCTGTGGGTTGATTAAGGTTGGCTGGGAGGCTTATCCCTATCGGCGGCATGATCGGGGCCTGTAATCATTCAGAGATTTGACTGGATGGGAACATCCAAGATGGCTCACTTATTCTACTTGTGCTTGGTGCTGACTGTCTGGCTACTCAGTTGGGGCTAGCCAGCTGGTGCCTCAGTTCTTCAGCCATGTGACTTGTGCTTCTCATACTGTGATATTTGGGTTCCAAGAGCGTGAAGGTGAAAGTGACAAATCTCTTAAGATCCAGCTTGGATATTTACTGTTTGCTGCATTCTATTGTGCAAAGCAAGTCATAGGACTGACTCAGATTCAAGGGACAGGGAAGTAGACTCCACTTCTGGAATCTGTCCTTTCCATTAAAAAGAGTGGCCATCTTTAGCCACCATAGGATGTAACTTCTAAAAGGATTCTGTCTACCTGCCCTGGCCTCTGCCTTTGGTCCTCATTAAGTCCAGATAGATCAGCATCAATCACCATAACTTCCCTTCCAGGACTTTGAGTCAAAGGAAGCTGAAAAAGAATGCATGGGAGCTTGACTCACTAATGGTGGCTGATGTATATCCTCAAGTACTTGCAGAAGTCATTACTACCATGAAGTATCCACTGGTGCTCAGAGGAAGACAGTGACAGAAAAGGACAAGGAACAGTTACCCAGAACATAGGTAGTTTTACTTGTTTTTCTCATTGAGATTCAAATTATTTGAGAATTGGGTTCTAAACCCCCTGCTTTCATTGAGTTTCAGTGAAGCTCAGAAACATGACCCAACAGAAAGCTAGCAGATGTATCCTCTACAGCATATTTAAACTCTAATTGCTGTATCATTAGCAGTAGGAGTTAATTAAGACATCTGAGGTAATTAAAATGCATTTACCTTCCTACCTACTTGCAGAAACTATTTTATTTATTTATTTATTTATTTATTTAAGTTGGAGTCTCACTCTGTCACCCAGACTGGAGTGCAGTGGCTGCTCCCGGCCACCGCAGACTCGACCTGCTGGGCTCCGGCGATCCTTCCCCCTCAGCCTTCCAAGTAGCTGGAACTACAGGTGCGCGCTATCACACCCGGCTCATTTTGATTTATTGTAGAGATGAGGTCTCGCCAAGTTGCCCAGGTGGGTCTCGAACCCGTGGGCTCAGGCAGTCCACTCACCTCAGCCTCCCAAAAGCGGGGCCCGGCTGAAACTAGTTTATTTATTAACATGTCTAAGATGATTCATTAATGATATTTTAAGAGTAAAAGCTAGTTCTGTTTTGAGTCTCATAGCATGGTCTAAAATTAGTGAAATGCATGAACATATAAGATCAAACTTATTTTTTTAGATGCTGGTGACATCATACATGAATTAGGCTGTATTCCAGTTTACAAATGCTTTCAGTGTTTTTCCAGGAGATATGATGGCTCTTTGAAGAGATGACATAATAAGATAAAGTATTGTACGGGAAACCTTAAACTTGCTATAAAAGACAGACTATACTGTCTAAACATAGAAAAATATATGTAAACGAAGGTAATAGTGATGTTATTGTATACAAGCTACTTAAACTCTTTGCACTTCAGTTAACTCATCTTCACAGAGGAGATGACAATGGTATCTGTATTATTCCTTATTTTGAAGATTAGATGCAAAGTGCTTAGACAGGTGCCATTTTAATGTTGGCTCTGGTTCTTCTCACTTGTTCAGTCAGTTAAGAAATGGGGATTTTTACTTGTTCACTGCTCACAGGTCCTTCTTGCTTCCTTCACTCTGTTGTCACAAAAGTGAAGTTAAAGGTTCCTCTTTCTGTATCATTCTTTATACCTGGATTTTTACTCCCTGCTTTTTCTGGGAACCCATCTCAGTTTCTGACCAAATTAGTTATCATCATTAATGAATGAATCGGCATTTTAAGAGGCCGGTGTAATGAGAGATAATCATCTCAGTGCCACGAGCATATTTCCTCTCCAGATGTCCCTCACTGTGGGTCTTATTTACATCTTTCTTGGAGTCTACTCATAATTGGAGTTATGAGATACTTTTAAATGTGGCCAAGCACAGGGCAGTTGAACTCAAGGTCAGGCAATCATCTTTTATACTTTGGAAAAGCTCCTTTTGGGTGGGGTGCATGTGACTTGTAAGTAGGAGGTCACCTCCTGACAGGAGTTTGGAGAAGTCTCAGAGATCCCTGAGGGGGAGTCATTAAAGGGTAGTAACCGAAAGTCAGTCACATCGAGTAATGGTGTCCTCCCCCTCTGTTGCTCAGAGCACCGAGGAAAGGACTAGTGATATCTGCCAGCCTTGGTTGCCTGGGAAGAAATTGAGACTTGCATATGAGTCACATATCTTTGCAGGGATTAGGTCCCTGGCCATTGTTCCTGGTTTGTAACATTTTTATTAACCTTTCCCTTACTGTTTTTCCTTTAAACTCTTAAAATGTGCTGCCAGCCACACGGCTTCTCATAGCAGTAAGGATGACTGGAATGTCTATGAAAAAGGAGCATTACTTGGGATTATTTTTCATTTTTATCCATAGTCTTAAGTCCTTAGGATTCATCATAACAGATTTGAATTAGAGAGGAAATTGACACCCGGTAGGTGGCTACCCTTCTAAGTTATAGCTTCTGGATCTATTTGCAAGGTATTTATAAGACTTTAGTTAACTTTTGGAGGACACTGCGGTCATTATTTTCCTAAATGGGTTTCTGTCATGAAAGGGGAATTTCCACGTTCAGAGTGGATTGTTAGTATGTTGTAACTGATACACTGGGAGGAGCTGACAAATTATCATTGAAAATTGACTGCGATTTTGAACACGTATTAGGAAAACATCAGAGCATGAACTGTATCAGAATCGTGTTCTGTCGTTTGAAATTATTCAAGGCATTTGCATATTATGGCTTACAAATTTCTGCATATGCGCAACCCTGTGACCTGGTGAAGCTACCGCTTTGACTTTTTTTCTAACTGTTGCTCTTACTAACATTGTCTGTAGGTTGAATAGCAAGTGACAAGCTGAGATTTTTTATTACCATTCCTGAAAAACTGAAAAGCAGCGTTCAAGTGTAATATTTAAATCTGCATACTGGAATATTTTGTAGGGAACTCAAAATGTCAAAATACACAAAGAACATATCATGGAGCCATTTCCTCACCTTGGAAATTGTTTCTGTTTTGTTTGCTTACTGATTTTCAAAACACATGAATTTGTGTTTTACTCTAACATATGAATGATTCTCCACTGAATAAGAGATGTAAATTATACTTTGTCAATGACTATAGCCATCTTATTTACTGCATAGACCACGTATGTTGTAATTGGCCATTTATGTCAAAGCCAGATGGTTCTGGGATAGTTGTATGAGGAGGCAAAGGCCATTTAGGGCATAATGCTTTGGTGTTTGCTTTTAAAGCTTATAGACTGAGACTTGGGAACAATGTGGACCCTCCAGAGCCTTCTCCTCCACACACATTTGCTTTTCTCTACATTTTCTAGCCCCTTTTAAAGTGTATTTTCCTTTGTAAAATATTTCTGTTCCTTGCCCCTTCACCTGGTTGCCTAAAAAAGAAAAAAGTTCCTCTTTGCCAGAAATGGATAGACTTACTGGTCAAAGCAAGTTAGGGTGGCGAGAAGATTTCGCAGTGGTTGGGTAGAGAAATCTTGTCATGTTCCAAAATGTCTTCAATTGATCACATTGCTATTTTAAATCAGAGACTAGAAGACCTCTTCTCTAAAGAGCCAAATAGTAAACATTTTAAGATGGAAGGGCCATGACAGCTACTGACCTAGCACAAAAACAACCCCAGACACAGTATAGATAAGCTATCGTGACTGTGTTTCAGTAAAACTTTACTTATAGATGCTGAAATTTGAATTTCATATAATCTTAATGTATCAAGAAATAGTATTCTTTTTTTTTTAAAAAAAAGTTTCTCCTACCATTTAAAAATTTGAAAATTTGCAGGTTACCCAAAAACAGGTAGTGAGCTGGATTGACCCCACTGCTTTTGTTGGTAAAGAGATGGCACATTGATGGGAACTTTGGTGTTTCATCACCTTTTAGAAAATTAAGTGGCTGAAACCTCTAGATTTTTATGTTTCTTTGCTGTTTTGAATGAAATCATTATCAACTTACATCATTTAGAAAGCAGTAGCACTATGTGGCCAGGCTCGGTGGCTCAGCCTGTAATCCCAGCGCTTAGTAAGGGCGAGGTGAGCAGATTGCCTGAGTCTGTGGGTTCGAGACCTGCCTGGGCAACTTGGCGAGATCTCATCTCTACAATAAATCAAAAAAATTAGCTGGGTGTGGTAGCATGTGCCTATAGTTCCAGCTACTTGGAAGGCTGAGGTGGAAGGATCGCCGGAGTCCAGCAGGTAGAGGCTGCAGTGGCCGGGAGCTGTCACTGCACTCCAGTCTGTGACAGAGTGAGAAGCCAACTCAAAAAAAAAAAAAAAAAAAAAAACAGTAGCATTTTAAGCTTCACAACGAAATGCTATTACTTTCCTAACATTAAATATTAAAATCATTGCATCTTCCAACCAGTTGCTTGGTTGTATCTGACTCAACTCCTAAATTCTGAGGAGTAGCTTCAGGTAAGTTGGAAGTGGAAGACAGGGGCATCTCAAAATAAGGTATCAGTGTCCTTGGAGCGAGTTACTTTCTCATCACCATGAGTCCTGGAAAACATTTAGAGCAGTGAGTGGTCCCCAACCTTTCAAGCATCAGGGACTGGTTTCATGGAAGACAGTTTTTTCAAGAGCATTGCATTTATTGTATACTTTATGTCTATTATTAGTCCACTGTAATATATAATGAAATAATTATACAACTCACCATAATGCAGAGTCAGTGGGAGCCCTGAGCTTGTTTTCCTGCTACTAGATGGTCCCATCTGGGAGTGATGGACACAGTGATACTTGAAGTGTGTTGCTTATGTCCAGTCTACTCCATAATCTCGTTTTGGTTGCTGTCACTGCAGAAAATCCTGCTTCACAAAGATAGGATGTTGGAAATGGAAGCAGGCTTTTCAGTGTTGATCTGACAGGAGGCAGAGCTCAGGCAGTAATGTGAACGCTGGGGAGCAGCTGTATCCAGATGAAGCTTTGCTAACTCCCTGCCACCTCCTGCTGTGTAACCTGATTCTTGACAGGCCACTGACTGGTGCCAGGCTGTGGCCTGGGGGCTGGGGACCCCTGACATAGAGAATGCTCTTAGGTTCATTCCTAAAGCAAATGCTCCAAAGTGAGATTATTTTAGCTTGCTTAGTTTTTCTAGACTTGTCTTCCGAGAGGGCAAGCACAGAAAAGAGTGGGACAGTTTTTACAGCAAATTATGTAACACAACTCAATATTGCTGAGTTCATTTCCTTGGTCATTTTATAGGCATTCCATTAATATTTATCGAATGAATGAATAAATGAATGAATAGATGCATAAATGAGTTTTTAGTAAGGCGGCCAGAATCCTGGAGGTCACGTTATTTCTGCAGTGAGAAATATGACTTAAGGAAATCAAATTGGGCTCATTACTCATACATTAGCCATCTACTGTTTGTTAATTTTCAACTTGTTCTCTAATAATGTTATTCTGAATTTGCCTGGGAAAGTATATTCAGACCTTAGGGAAAAGCCTTGAGAGTAATACAGGAGTCTATTTTTAAAAACCTAGAATTAAAAAAAAAAAAAAAAAACAGGTTCCAGTGAGACATATCTGCGCTTTTCAAAAAATAAAATGTCATGAAAAAAGACTTAGTGAATGTGGAATTACCCATGTGTGACACTCTCGCTTTCTTGAGATTGTCACTTGTTGAAGGGTTTCTTCTAGCGTTTGTTCAGGGAATTTGAATAATTTGTTAGAATTTTTACTGTATGATCATGGATATAGATGAGTTGCTAAGAGTGTCTACTGGATATAAATTTCTGGTGTGAAATCTGCCACCTGACTGAAAACAAGGTGACTTTTTTGATGCACAGTTTGTACAGTTGTAGCATAACTTTAAAAACTGATTTTCCACTCGTGGATACAGTACTCCAAGCCAGGGAGATGTAGCCAGAGAATAGGCTATTTCCTCCTCGCTCATTTCCTGCTTTGCCTTGGCATGTGGCTATGCTGTGATGTGACTGATGTTTTGCTAAAGGGTTTGGAATAAAGGAAACTGAGCTTCCTTCTATTTTTGGACCTTCTGAGAGTAACGTGGGATGACTCTGAGGGCAGAATGAGAGTGCTTCCGACCCTTCAGAATGGCAGGGAATGGACTGATGAGTAGATAATCGCCTACAATTACAAGTAAATGGATGGCAGACACAGAGGCCCCGGCCAAGACAAACTGCACTGTGGCTTGTACTTTCTGTATCCTTGGATATTTGACAACATCTTCCCTGTGAGCAGAACTCATGATTCAGAAGCTGTTCCACATGATTTAGCCAAATGAAATTTGATATAAGTAGAGGTAGACTGGAAACAATTGCTGGGGAAGACATGACAAAAACCTGGAAGCATTTTCATATAGGTAAAGTCAATAAGGGCACTTATGGAGAAGACATTTCTCACTCCATCCTTTCCTTAGGTGGCATATTCTTTGAAAACTACTATCTAAAAACTGGCTTTCTCCAGTCTTTACCTCTTTAAGTTAGTTCATTTTGATGGATGACATCTAGCAATGGTTATATCTTTATCGTAATAATAGAGTTCCTTTGTTGGCTCAGTGTGCCTTTTAGTTTTGCTTCCCTTTTTGGTGTACTAACTTTGTACAAGTGGCCAAGTGTTTAATTTGGGCCCGGGGTAGGGGTGGGGTGCTGCCCATAAGCATTTAGCTCTTATTCCAGGAACCCTCTGGGCACGCCTTTGTTATCTATGGTTGTGCAGTTGTGTTAAATTTCATCTTCCAACTAAATTTGTGACATGACTCTGAGCTATAAAATAGTTCAAGAGACCCAGGAACTATTTCAAAAAATTTACACAGGCTCTCCTTAGTCTGACTCATTAGAAAAGATTTTAAGAAGGACAGCATCTTGCACAAATATCAGGGGATATTACTTATATTACGAAAGAATATTCCAGAAGCCACAGGAAACATTTTTGCCTTGTGTCCCCCCCTCACTTCCTCCCTAGTATTAACTTGTTGTCTGTGCTATGTTTGCAGATTTTTCAAAACATAAATGTGTATGTAAGTGACCTCTCTATTAATTTTTTTAAAATAAAGCAAATAAGAATCTTAGAGTAGTCAAGAGCACAGGATTTGCCAGGCATTATATTAAGCATCCAGTCAATATTTATGATGTCCTTCTTGTACCTCTTTCTTCCTTTTCCTAACATCAACTTACTCTCATTTTTTTGGTATGGAGACAGATGAGTAGAGGGGAGGTTTCCATTGAGACCTCCAGTTCCTTGGAGAGAATGACACAATAAATAGGTGTGGGAGTCTTTGCCTAGTTGATATTCCCCGGGACCAGTCATAACTTAGCTCAAAGCTGAAAGACAGAAGAAACCTTGAATGCAAAACCACCGCTTTCATTCTCCTCCCAAGCTGTCTTCCTTTGTCTTTCAAGGTGGTCTCTCCCTCCCACTGCCGTGGCTTCTCTTCCATTTATTTTTGGTTTTGGACAAGATTTTTCAACGATTTGTGAAGTAGTTGAAAGATGTTTAAAAAACGCGAAGCTAACACGATTACAGTTAACTGTGCCAAGATGCGTTTGGGCAACATGCCTCTCAGGCTATGGAGTGGAAGATGCTTCAATATTAAACACTCGAGTGATTTGGCGAAACATACAAGGGTGGCTGATGAGTGCCCCTGTCCCCTGTCTTCCCCCTCCCTTCAGCCTGCACACTACCCAAACTGAAGGTAATAACCGTTACAAAAAAGACAACTTAAAAGGAAAATGCTACTCTATTTTGGACTTGAGTAAGGTCTTCCATAGTAAACTTTTGAGAAAAAACACCAACCATGCCTTCTATTGCCTGAGGGGAAAATTCCAGTGTCAAATCATGATGAATGTGTGGAGATTATTAACAAAGCAGGACACAGTGATGGATCAATATGTGTCAATTTTTGTCCCGGAAGATGATTTTACTCATGTTCCAGAGGTGGTGTTAAGCATTCTTTGCTATTTTCTACTATGAATTATATAATTCATACTTAAATGATTTTTAAAAACGTATTCAATGGATTAACCACTACTACAGAGCAGGAAGGCACTATTCCTGGCCCTGGGGTTACAGAGTTGGAATAAACAGAACTTTTGTTTCTAGAACTTAAATTATTAATGGTAAGAAATAGAAAATAAAAGCAAGCAAATAAATGCAAAAAATAGGTGATTATAGGTTGTGTATAGACTCTACCAGAAATAAATTGGGTGTGATGGTTAATTTTAGGCATTGTAGGTGCCCAGACATTTGTTTGGACATTACTCTGGCTGTGTCTGTGAGGGTGTTCCTGGGAAGATTAACACTTGAATCTGTAGACTGAGTAAAGCACACTGCAAAGCAGATTGCCTCCCTAATGTGTGTGGGCCTCATCCAATCAGTTGAAGGCCTGAAAAGAGCAAAAAGACTGATCTTCCCACTAGTATGAGGGGATTTCACCTACCTGACTGCTTTCAAACTGGATTATTATTATTTTCTTGCCTTTGGACTCACACTGAAACATTAGCTCTTTCTGGGTGTTGAGACCACTGGCTGTTGGACTGGTAGGGTTTCAGGCAGACCTATGTTATCAGCTTTCCTGGTTTTGAGGCCTTCAGTCTTCTACTGGAACTACATCATTGACTTTCCTGCTCTTCAGCTTGCTGATTACAGATCTTGGGATTTGTCAGCCTTCATAGTTGTATGAGCCAATACTTTGCAATAAATCTCTTTACACACATGTACACACACATGTAAACACACACAGAGAGAGAGAGAGAGAGAGAGAGAGACAGAGACAGAGACAGAGAGACAGAGACTCTGATATATAATTTTTTTGATTTTATGATGATGCAAAAGTGTTGTGCATTCAGTGTGCTCCTTGACTTATGATGAGGTTAAGTTGGGACATGTCTCCTTCATAAATTGAGGAGCATCTGTACACATACACACATACACACACACACACACCCTGTTGGTTCTGTTTCTCTGGAGAAGCCAGACTAATAGACTGGGTGATTAAAAAGAGTATGCTAAAATGGACCATGTGGTACTTGATTAGAGTTGAGTACGTGATTATAAACTTACGTTTTACTTAATATTGATACAATTGGTAACATGCAGAAATATGAGGGATGGGGGACTCCCAGAAAACCAAAATTGTCTTTTGGAGGGTGGGACAATTGTACTACACTAGAAGTTTGTTCCTCTGGATCAAATGGTCCATGAAAGTTTTTATCTGGAAACTTTGAGATGGTTGCATCACACTTTATGAAAGAAGCATCCTGAGTTGTGGCAGAGAAGTGACTGGTTCTTCCACTATGACAACGCTCCTGCCCACACAATGGAATGTTCAGTAATTGTTGACCAAAAAATGGCGTGACTGTGTATTCCACCTTCTGTATTTACTCCATCTTGCCCCAAGCACTTCTTTTTGTTTGGATTTGCTGCATATTCATTTATTTATTCATCCATTTAATAATTTAACAAATATTTAAGTAAACAAAACCATAAAATCTCAGTTCTCAGAGTCATACATTCCAAAGAGACTGATAATATACAAGTACAAATTCCTAGTTAATAAAGGAGGATATGAAAATTAAGAGGTATTATTAACATTTTAGACGGGATGGTGAAGGAAGGCATCCAATCCATTATCTTGGATTTGGTTGACAGATTTAAAAAATATTGCCTTCTAGAAATAGAGTATGCAGTGAATAGATACCATAATTAATTTTCCTACTGAAGTACATTTCATTCTGGGTTTTACTTTTCCCAGTAAAGTGAAGAGGCCAATATTTATAGCCTATAGATTTATAATTTATATTAATATATTAAAAACCTTGGTAAAGTCTCTGTTTCCTTAATCTATTTTATATCCAGTATATTATAGTGAAGCTTCAAGGCATTGGTTTTAGGGACAAGGGAATACAGAGTTCAATCAGACACTCAGTGAAAAAGGGTAGTGCAAATGGTTTATAGAGTCTAAGAAACAGGTACACAATTTGCTCCTTCTAACTTAAAACATTTGTGTACGTTGCCATCTTTATATCTCCAGCTATAGAATTATCAAAGAGTTAAAATCTTAAAAGCCCCTATATATGAGAAATTAGGTCTACCTGGGATTGTAATTTTTTAAAATATTGACTTTTATACATATAGTGATCATAAAACAAGGAAAGAAGTTAATTTTGCGCTCATTTTCTCCACGGACAAGCACAATTTTTCTGTTGAAAATCCACAGTTTCCACAATGAATTGTTTTGAAGAGAAACTCCATCATCTCATTGAATGTCATCTAGAAACTTGGCTATTTGGAGAACAAATGTTTGAGGCTGTAATTTTCAAGATAATATAATTGAGAGATATTGAAGTGGTTTGTATATGGCTTGGCCACTGTGAAAGACACACAATGGCTTGAAGAGGGGAAATGGCTTTTTATGTTACCCCTGGAGTGATACAAACTGATATTTGGGCTTTCATAATCCATTTGAAATAAATGGCTTCCATTTATCAGTGCAATGGGATGCTGAGCAGCCCATATTTTTCTTTGAATCTCTGCTGTTGACAGTGAACAAGAATATAAAAAAGTTTTGAAGGGTGAAGTTTTCTTCCCCTTCTTCAGAAAACTTTGAATAATGTGGAGACATTTTGTTTGAGCTTATGGTACTTGGTCAACCAAAATGGAATAATCAATTCCCCAAATTTGGTGGGAAATGTCATCTGTAACTTAAAACCTTTAGCTCTGAAAAGCAATAGGCATAAGTGAGTTATTAAGAATCTTTTATTCAGCAGAAAAGTGATGATCATTTCATGGGGAATACGACGTGATATTTATGAACACACATAGGAAGGAAGGTAGATCATTCCTAGGATAAGTATTCTCCATGGAGCCCTTGTCTGCGTTTACTGTATTTCGCTGATTGCTTTCATAGTGGGCTTGTTTAGATCATCTGTTAAAAGTTTAAAACCTTTCAAAATAAGTCATTGTGTCCTGCAGGTTTATATGAGCAAACATCCTGTGTTGGTGTCCTTTTCCCCAGTTAGATGTCAGAAGTGCTTCACTGTGCAACTCTGCCCTCTAGTGTTGTATATGAATTACAGTTACGTTCTTGGAATTTGACCCAAGGTGCACAGAGTTCCATTAAGTTAGAAACATATATATATGAATAAATATGTGAATATACATATACATGTATGAATATACACATATGTATATTCATCTTGTTTGAAAACAAATTTGACTCAGAGTTCCTTTACAATTTGTTATAGCTCACCCAATTTGTTTGAACAAAGGTATTTATTTTTCTATTTGATTAGATTTGGATTTAATACAATCTTTCTGTTTTCTTTCTTTTTCCACTTAGCGATTCTGGGGGTTTAAATCTTTACTCTGCTCAAAGATTTGGAAACAATTGTTCCTTAAATAGCTTAAGAATATGAAGCATGAGAACTCAGCCAGATTGTTCAATTCATTTAAAATTATTGTCGGGAGTACATACAAATTTTGAGTGCCCATTGTATATCTGGGTACAACACATTTAAATAGAAGATAATTATAACATCTAGTGGTCTCTACCAAAATATGTGTAATACCTTGATGATCAAATATTTTAGATATTTTTTTGTCAACCAAGAAATAATTCTTTAAAGAGCATCATTTGGATCCTTGCATATAAAAGAAACTATTGATCAGTTATGGGTAATGTAATTTTAAAGAGAAATAGTATTTATATTTTTACTTCTGTTTTTGGTTTTAGATTTTCAAAGAGGGCATTTTATTTTGCTTAAGGCAACCTTTTTAGAGAATTAGATGAGAAGCAATTTTTGTGATGTAATACTTATGAACTATATTTGAAAATGAGGCTTTTAATTACTAAGGATTGTTTTACTAATGGCAAATCATCTTGCTTGAGGGAGAATTTTTTTTTCAAGCAGCTCAAGTTCTTAGTTAACAACCAGAGAAACATTGATTAAGCAGTAACTATTGAGGCACCAACCATCTCCTGAGGATCAATCATTGGTGAGAGGATGTGTAGAGAATGATTCTCTCTGGCTTGTTGTGAAACCCTAGAAATAACACAGAAATCAAAGAAGGGAAAAGAAGATATATAAATAATTTAATTTTTCTAAATGTGAAATTTAATTTTATTTCAGTGCTATGAGGCATTTCAAAAACATTGATAATGGATGTTAGAGAGATTATTTGTCTGGAAATACATGCATACCTTTTTCAGATCAATGAGGGCAAAATGACTCTCCCTTTTATGCACAGAAAATATGACATATTAGTTACTGAAAATGAACGATATGCAAGTAGCTGATGGAGAACTTGGTTTTTAGTACTATCCCTGCCTTACTGACTGACTAACTCATCTATCAAGAAGTAAATGAAAGTATGACAAAAGATAGAAGGAATGTTATACTTTCTCAGTGAAAACCATTTCAATGCTGTGGTTTCTAAGGGTATTACAGGTGGATTTGGGCCTTATGGGGCTTACTTTAGCAGTATGAAGCTTCTGTTATATGATTGTGTGTTCATAAAATTCATTAAACCTAGAAGGATCCAAGATTGTCACTGTGGAACAGCAGACGGACACCTCTCTCACCAAGCAAGGCAGAGATTAGGGACCCAGACAATGATAGATGGATACACATCAAACACTTTTGAATGGAGGAAGCACCCTGCACCCAGCAAAGGTCTCTTTGAACACATAGAAACCAGAAAGTGATGGCAGACATGGGAATCTGGGCACCTCCACCCTCCACCATGCACCATGCTTGCACAGAAATTGAGACTTGCTTGGTGAACAAGAGTGGGTGAGTGATTCTAAGATGCTTTAGTTCTGTCTATTGCCTCCCAGCCATGTGCAAATCATCAGTCCCATGCAGGAGGAGTCCTGGTCAGGGCACAGTGGTGAACAATTGCAGTCCAAGTGGAATGAGGAACAAAACCTGCACTAGGTCAGACATTGTGATTGGAGCAGAGCCCAGTGGCTGGCTCCTGGGGAAGGAAATCCTGACTGTAGAGTGAACTGGGCTAGTGCCCAATGCCAGTAGCTGGTGGCCATCTTCGCAGCCAGATCAGAAAGAATCACCTCCAATCCCTACCTGCCTATAGAGTGGATCTCCCCCCACCCCGCCCCAATGTGGCAAGGGACTTGTTCTTTTTCAAGAGCAGAATGTAGACTTGAACAGGAAGGGAGTGACATGAAAGACAGCAGAAGGCTTTCTCAGTGGGAAGACTTCTGGGCTGCAAACCACAGACAGAAGAAGCTTTGAACTTGCTCTCTGCAGGGTGCAAGTATCAGGGGCTGAAAATGAATTCAACTAGATTAACAATGGGAGAGACTTCAACTCAAACAAAACGAAACAAAAAGAAGGCATTGAACACAAAGAAACAGCAACAAAAAAGGTCATCAGCATCACAAAAGTACAGACAAGCACAGAGTTAACAGAGCATACAAAGCGCACACACACACACATAATGAAAATGCACAAACATAAATTCAAAAGTAAAAAGGAGATAAAGCAAGCTCCTTAGAGTCCTATGACAGGGATAAATGCTCACATTTCAATAGCCAATTTGAACATGAATAGCCTAAATGCACCACTGAAGAGACATAGCATGGCAAACTGGATAAAGTGTGATGATACAGTCTGATGCCTCCAGGAATCTCATCTCACTGCAAAGAATGCCCACAGTCTCAAAGTTGGGGGCTGGAAAATGATATTTAGGACAAATGGAAAACAGAAGAGAGCAGGTGTAGCTCATCTGCTATCAGACAAAGCAGGTTTCCAATCATCAAAAGTTAAAAAGGACATGAAACAACACTATATAATGATAAAAGGCTCAATCTGCCAGCAAGAAATATAGTCATCTTAAATATATATGCACCCAACACTGCAGCGTGAGATTTTATGAAACAACTACTAAGTAAATTTAGAGAGGGCATTAACTTTCACACAATCATATTTGAAGACATAAATATCCCACTAGCAGCTTTATATAGGTCACTGAGGCAAAAAGCCAACAATGAGATCTGGAATCTTAACTCGATGCTTGATCAAATGGATTTAACAGACATCTACAGAACACTCCACCTGATATCTACAGAGTATACATTTTACTCACCATGGAAAATACTCCAGGACTGGTCCATTCTTGGACATGTCAAGTATGAATAAATTTCAAAAGATCAAAATAATACCATGCATCTTCTCAGATCACAGTAGAATAAAAACAAATATTGTCAACAACAAGATCCCCCTCAAAACACACAAAGGCATGAACACTAAACAGCATGCTGCTGAACAACTTCTGGATCAACATGAAAATCAAGACAGAATTAAAAAACGATTCCTGCAAACAAAAACAAAGATATATCTTATCAGAATCTCTGGGATGCCATGAAAGCAGTTATAAGAATACAATTCATAGTATTGCATACACACATCAGAAAGATCACAAGTAAACAGCCTAATGTTGCATCTAAAGGAGCTGGAATCTGGGATGCCATGAAAGCAGTTATAAGAGGACAATTCATAACACTGCATGTACACATCAGAGAAACAGAAAGATCACAAGTAAACAGAGCTAAAGTCATACCTAAAGGAGCTGGAAAGGCAAGATCATCTAAATCCTAACTTCATAAGTCAAAATATCACAGAAAAGATCAACAACACACAAAAAGCTGCTTCTTTGAAAGGATAAATAAACTTGATGGATCCCTGGCCAGACTCACTAAGAGAGAGAGAGAGAGAGAGAGAGAGAGAGAGAGAGAGAGAGAGAAAGAGAGAAAACCCAAACACAATTAGAAATGCAAAAGGTGAAGTCACAACTGAGTACCTATATGCAAATAAACTAGAAAATATAAAGGAAATGGAGGACTTTCTGACATTACACAACCTCCCAAGTATGAAACAAGAAATTGAAACTCTAAACAGACCAGTAACAATCCAGGACTCAGTCATAAGACATCTCCTTGCCAAAACAAACAAACAAACAAACAAACAACAACAACAAAAAAACCCTGGACCAGATAACTTCCCAGCTGAATTCCTCAAGACATACAAGGAGGAACTGATACCTATGCATTCCATGTGTTGAGAATGAAGGAATTCTCCCCAACTCATTTTATGATGCTAATATCATACTGATACCCAAACCTGGTGGAGACACAACAAGGAAAGAGAATTACAGGCCAATCTCCTTGTGAACATAGACACAAAAATTCTCAACAAGATTCTAGCAAATTGGATCTAATAACACATCTCAAGGATCATCCACCAAGACAAGGTGGACTTCATTCCTGGGTTGCAGGACTGGTTCAACATTTGCAAGACCACAAACATAATTCAGCACATTAACAGATGTAAAACCAAGAACCACATGATTATATCATTAGACAGAAAAAGTATTCGGCAAAGTCCAGCATCCCCTCTTACAAAAACCCTTAAACACTTAGACATAGATGAAACATTCCTCAAAACAAGAGCCATCAATGATAAAAGTACAGTCAACATTTTTCTCAATGGACAGAAGCTGGAAGCATTCTCCTAAGAATGGGAACAAGACAGGATATCCACCCACACCCCTCCTTTTCAACATAGTACTGAAATTTCTGACCAGAGAAATCAGGAAAGAGAAAGAAATCAGAAGTATCCAAATAGAAAAAGAGGAAGTGAAGCCATAACTCTTTGTGGAGGATACGATTCTATACCCTGAAAACCCTAGACCGTCTGTCAAAAGCCTCCTTGCACTGATAAATTACTTTGGTTAAAGTCTCAGGCTACAAAATCAATGTGCAAAAGACAGCTACATTTCTATACACCAGCAACAAACAGGTGGAGAATCAAATAAAAAGCACAATCCCATTCATAATAGCCACAAAAAAATGTAATGCCTTGGTATTTACCTAACCAGATAAGTGAAAGATCTTTACAAAAAAAAAGTATAAAATGCTACTCAAAGAAATCAAGGATGACACAAACAAATGGGAAAACATTCCATGCTCATGGATTGGAAGAATCAATATTGTCGGGATGTCTATTCTACCCCAAGCAACCTACAGATTCAGTGCAATACCCATCAAATCACCAACATCATTTTTCTCAGACCTAGTAATGACAATACAGAAATTCATATGGAAACAGAATAACAGTATGAATAGCCAAAACAATCCTCAACAAAATGAACAAAGCAGAAGGTATTACAATTTCAAACTTTAAACTTTATTGTAAGGCTGCAGTAACTAAAACAGCTAGGTACTGGTACAGGAATAGGCACATAGACCAATGGAACAGGATAGGGATTCTGGAAGCAAATCATGGACTCTCAACCAACTCACCTTCAACAAAGCCACAATAACAATCACTGGAGAAAGAAGACCATAATTAGCAAATTTTGCTGGGAAAATGACTGACCACATGCAGAAGAATGAAACTGGACCCCTACCTATCACCATACACAAAAATGAACTCAAAATGTATCAAAGACCCAAATATAAAACCTAAAACTTTAAGAATCTTAGAAGAAAACAGGAAACACCCTTATGTACATCAAAGGCAATGAAGTCTAGACCAAGTCCCCAAAAGTAGAATGGCGTAAAAGCTAAGATAGACAAGTGGAACCTCATCAATCTGAAAAGCTTTTGCACAGCAAAAGAAACCATCAAGAGAGTAAAGAGACAATCCACAGGATGGGAAAAATATTTTCAAATTATGCATCTGATAAAGTCCTAACCTCCAGGATCTACGTGGAACTCAAATGAAGTGAAAGGGGGGGGGACCCATTAAAAAGTGGTCAAAGGACATGAAAAGACACTTCTCAGAAGATGACATACAAGCATCAACAGACACATGAAAAACTTCTCAACCTCACTAATTATCAGAGAAATGCAAATCATAACTACAGTGAGAACTACCTAACTCTGGTAAGGATGACTATCATTAATAAGTTATAAAACAGCTGGGCTCGGTGGCTCAGCCTGTAATCCCGTGCCTTGGGAGGCTGAGGTGAGTGGATTGCCTGAGCCCGCGGGTTCGAGACCTGCCTGGGCAACTTGGTGAGACCTCATCTCTACAATAAATCAAAAAATTAGCCAGGTGTGGTAGCGCATGCCTGTAGTTCCAGCTATTTGGAAGGCTGAGGTGGAAGGATCGCTGGACCTCAGCAGATTGAGGCTGTGGTGGCCAGGAGCGGCCACTGCACCCCAGTCTGGGTGACAGAATGAGACTCCAACTCAAAAAAAAAGTTATAAAACAATAGATGCTGGTGTGGGTGTGGAGACAAGAGAAGGCTTTTACACTGTTGATGGGAGTACAAGTTAGTTCAATCACTACGCTATGTAAAGCAGTGTGCTGATTCCTAAAAGAGCTAAAAATTGACCTTCCATATGATTCAGCAATCCCACTTCTGGGAATATACCCAGAGGAACATAAATTACTCTACCAAAAAGACACCTGCACACACATGTCTTTTGCCACACTTTTCACAATAGCAGAAACATGGAACCAGCCCTAGTACCCATGGAAAGAGAATTGAATAAAGAAAATGTCTTATATCTACATGATGGAGTATTTACACAGTCATAAAGAACAACAAAATCATGGTCTTTATAGCAAATTGGATGGAATTGGAGACCATCATACTAAGTAAACTATCACAGAAACAACTGAATACCTCATGTTCTCACTCATAAGTGATCTCTGAAAATTAGTCACATTAGCAAAAGGGGAGGGATTGGCAGTCACTGGGCACTGCTAGGGGAGGCAGAAATAAGGAAGGGTGGGGGGCATGGGACAACACAAAAAGCACTTGGTCCACTACCAGGGAAATGAAGCCCACTAGAAGCCCAAACTTCACCTGCATGCAGCCTATCTATGTAGTTAATCCTCACTTGTACTCCCACATCTCTATAACAAAATGAAATTTTAAAAAATTCATTAAACCTATTTTATTCATTTATGTATATTTCAAGATAGACCATTGAATTTTAATGTTACTGAGCATAATTTTAATGTTACTGGACTTTTGTTTATTTTTTAAAAACTTAAAATTGACAAATAAAAATTGTATATATTTATTATGTACAACAAGATGTTATAAAATAGGCATACATTTTCCCAAGGCTAAATCAAGCCAATTAACATTTCCATTACTTCACATTCTTATCATTATGGGGGTATGAGAGCACTTGAAATCTACTGTTTTAGGAATTTTTAGAATGCAGTACATTGTTATTAACTGTAGTCATTATGTTGTGCAAAAGACCTTGCAACTCAATACTCCTATCTAACTAAGATTGTGTATCCTTTGACCAAATACCTCACCCTCAGCCTCTAGTATCTACAATTCTACTCTGCCTTTGTGAGTTACTATTTTAGATTTCACATGTTGGTGAGATCATTGTGGTATTTATCTTTTTGTGCCTGCCTTATTTCACTTAATATGATGCTCCCAGGTTCAGACATGTTGTCACAAATAAGTGATATTCCATTGTGTATGTATCTCATATTTTCTTTATTCATTCATGTGTTTATGGACACAGGTCTATTTCATATTTGATTACTGTGAATAATGCTACAATGAACGTGGGAATGCAGATCTCTTTGGATCATACAGTAGTTCTGTTTTTAATATTTTGAAGAATCTTCGTAATGGCTGTGCAAATTAATATCCTCACCAACAGTGTTTGAGGGGTCCCTTTTTCCCCACATCCTTACCAACACTTGTTATGTTTCTTAAGTCTTTTTGACAATAGCCATGCTAACAGATGTGAGGTGATATTTCATTGCGGTTTTAATTTCCATTTCACTGGTGGTTAGTAATGTTGAACATTTTCTCACAAACCTGTTGGCCATAGGTGTGTCTTCTTTTGAAAAATGTCTATTCAGGTCCCGTACTCATTTTTTAATAGGGTTACTTGTTTTCTTAATATTGAATTGTTTGAGTGCCTGATATATTTTGGTTATTAGCATCTTATTAGATATGTGATTTGAAAATATTTTCTTTCATTTTGTAGATTGCATCTTCAATCTGTTGATTGTTCAGAAGTTTTTTAGCTTGACATAATTTCACTGATCTATCTTTTCTTTTGTTATTGCTTGTACTTTGGGAATCATATTTAAAAAATCATTGCCCAGATCAATTGCACTGAGCTTTTCCTCTGTGTTTTCTTCTATTGGCTTTATAGATTGAAGTCTTATGTTTACCTTTTTAATTCATTTTGAGTTTATTTTTGTCTGTGGTGTAAGCTGAGAGTCTAATTGCCTTTTTCTGTCTGTGAATATTCAGTTTTCCTAAAACTATTTATTGAGGAGGCCACCCATTCTCCATTGAGATCTTTTGCATCTTTGTCAACAATCAGTTGACAGTAAATGTGTTCATTTATTACTGGTCTCTCAATTTTGTTCCATTGATCTGTGTTCATGCTTATGCTAGTACTATGCCATTTTGATTACTGTAGCTTTGTAGTATATTTTGAAGTCAGGTAGTGTGATACTTCTAGCTTTGCTATTTTTGTGTTTTAGTTATTTGGGGTCTTTTGTGGTTCCATATTAATTTTAGCATTGTTTTTCCTATTTGTGTGAAGAATGACATTGGAGTCTTGAAAGGGATTGCATTTAATTTGTAGATTACTTTGCAGAGTATGGACATTTTAACAATATTAATTTTTCCAAATCATGGTAACTGGATATCTTTTCATTTATTTATGTCTTCTCCAATTTTTAAGTCAATGTTTTATGGTTTTTAGACTTTTGCCCTCTTGGTTAAATTTATTTTTTTGTAGTTATTGTAAATAGGATTGTTTTCCTGGTTTCTTTTTCAGATAGTTTGCTGTTTGTGTTTTAAAATGCTACTGATTTTTGTGTGTTGATTTTGCATTCTGTGGATTTATTGAATACATTTGTTAGTTCTAAAAGTTTTATGATGGAGTTTTTAGGAGTTTCTGTATACAAGATTACATCATCTGCAAACAGGGACAATTTAACCTATTCCTTTTCAATTTGGATGCATTTTATTTATTTTTTCTCTTGCTTCAGTGCTCTGACTAGGACTTCCCATACTATGTTGAATAGAAAAGGCAAGAGTGGGCAACCTAGTTTTGTTCCTGATCTTAGAAGAAAAGTTTTCAACTTTTCAGTGTTAAGTATGATGTTGGCTGTGAATTTGTCATAAATGGCTTCTGTTCTGTTGAGGTGTATTCCAGCTATACTTAGATTGAATTTTTATCATGAAATGATGTAGAATTTTGTCAAATACTTTTTCTGCAACTATTTAAATTATCATAGTTTTGTCCTTTATTCTGTTAATGTGATGTACCACATTTATAGATTTGCATATGTTGAATCAATCTTGCATCTGTGTGATAAATCCTACTTGATTATTGTAAATTATCCCTTTACTGTCCTGGTGAATTCAGTTTGATAATATTTTGTTGAGAATTTTTGCATCTCTGTTTATAAAGAATATTGACTTGTAATCTTCTCTTGTAGTGCCCTTATCTGGCTTTGGCATTAGAGTGGTGTTGGCCTTATAAAATGAGTTGGGATGTATTCCTACTCTTCTTCAATTTTTTGGGAAGATTTTGAGAAAGGTTAGTGTTCGTTAAATGTCTGGAAGAATTTAGAAGTAATTCCATTAAGTCCTTGACTTTTCTTTGGTAGAGACTTTATATTACTGATTCAGTCTTCTTATAATACTTCTTATTGGTCTGTTCAGATTTTCTGTTTCTTCGTAATTTAATCTTGGTAGGTTGTGTTTAGAAATTTGTTCTTTACTTCTCGGTCACTTGATTTGTTGCCATATAAATATTCATGGTAGTGCCGGGCTCAGTGGTTCAGCCTGTAATCCCGTGCCTTTGGGAGGCTGAGGTGAGTGGATTGCCTGAGTCCGCGGGTTCGAGACCGGCCTGGGCAGTGAGACCTCATCTCTACAATAAATCAAAAAATCAGCCGGGTAGTGCATGCCTGTAATTCCAGCTACTCAGAAGGCTGAGGTGGAAGGATCGCTGGAGCCCAGCAGGTCGAGGCTGTGGTGGCCGGTAGCGGCCACTGCACTCCAGTC
>NW_007249300.1:357649-387967 GCF_000164805.1 Carlito syrichta | reverse complement strand
GTGAGACTCCAACTCAAAAAAAAAAAAAAAAAAATTCATGGTAGTTTCTTATGACCCTTTGTATTTCTGTGATATCAATTGTTACATCTCTTCTTTCATTTCTGCTTTTATTTATTTGAGTCTTTGCTCTTTGCTTTTAGTCTTGTGAAAATTAAAGCTTCACTAAAACAATGCAAGTTTTTTACCTTTCATTGATCTTTTAAATTGTTTTCTAGTCTTTATTTTACTTATTTCTGTTCTTATCTTTGTTACTTTGTCCTACTAACTTTGAACTTAGTTTGTTCTTTTTCTAGTTCTTGAGGTGAAATGTTAGGTTGTTTGTCTGATGTATTTTCTTTTCTGATGTAGACTTTTTTTTTTTGAATCAGAGTCTTACTCTGTCACCTAGGCTGGAGTGCAGTGGCATGCTCACGACCACCACAGCCTCACCTGCTGGGTTCAAGCAATCATTCAACCTCAGCCTTCCAATTAGCTGAAACTACAGGTATAACCCACCACATCTGGTTAATTTTTGATTTATTGTAGAGA
The DNA here is from genome assembly GCF_000164805.1 of Carlito syrichta. Classification (NCBI taxonomy): domain Eukaryota; kingdom Metazoa; phylum Chordata; class Mammalia; order Primates; family Tarsiidae; genus Carlito; species Carlito syrichta. The sequence goes on along the minus strand of NW_007249300.1, from coordinate 387,439 downwards.
TGAGATCTCACCAAGTTGCCCAAGCTGGTCTCAAACCCCTGGACTCAGGCAATCTTCTTGCCTCAGCCTCCCTAAGTGCTGGAATTACAGGTTTGAGCCACCATGCCTAGCCTATAATGTAGACATTTATTGGTATAACCTTTCCTTTTAAAACTACCGTTACTGATTTTTAGTTTAATACCATTGTGGTCAGAAAAGATACTTGATATGATTTTAATCTTTTTCAACTTGTTAAGACTTGTTTTGTGAACTAACGTGATCTATTGCAAAGCACGTTCCATGCTCACTTGGAAAAAAGATATATTCTCATGTTAGATAGAATGTTTTATATATTTCTTTTAGGCCCTTTTGGTCCAAAGTAGGATAAGTCGGATATTTCCTTATTTATTTCTGTCTGGGTATTCTGTCCTTTGCTGAAGGTAGGGTATTGAAGTCCCCTATTATTTTGTATGACAGTCCGTCTCTTCCGTCAGATATTCTAATGTTTGTTTTTTATTTTTAGGTGCTCTGATATTGGGTGCATATATATTTGCAATTGTTATATCTTCTTGATGAATTGTGCCCTTTATCATTATATGATGACCTTCTTTGTCTCTTTTTACAGTTGACCTGAAGACTATTTTACCTTTAGTTTAAATAGAGATACAGTGGGAGGGATTATAAATGAATAAATAAATATATAACTACACTGTATTTAATATAGAGAAGTACATGAAATACTTTTGCCTTATTAAAAGTTGAAATATATTTGTAGGCCAAAATAGGTTTCAGAGAATATCTGAAAAACTAGATGTGATAATAATTGCATGAACTAGTATGGCTACATTATAATTGAATGTCTTGGTGGTATATGTTTCAGTTTGGACATCCAGAAAAATATTCTTCAGCAGATTTTGAGATGGTAAAAAAAAAAAAATGACTCACATTACTTTTAAATGACTCTTCAGAAGTAAACCATAGGATACTAAATGAAATAAAAACAGAGTAAATTAAAATCTGTTTTGCATGGTCAATAGCATGTTTTCAGCAGGTGATTTTTTAGGAAAATGCAGAGCACATTGATTTTTATGGCAATAATATAATTACAGACATACCCTGCATAGTGATGTTTCAGTCGATGGACAGCATATACCACTGTGGTCCTCTAAGATTATAATACCATATTTTTATTTATCTTTTCTATGTTTAGATACACACATATTCACCATTTAGTTACAATTACCTACAGTATCTTGTACAGTAAGCTGCTGTTCAGGCTTGTAGCCTAGGCGCAGTAGGCTATATACCATATAGCTTAGACATATAGTAGACTGTACTATCTACGTCTGTAAAAGTACACTTTATGATGTTTACACAATGATAAAATTGACTAATGACACATTTCTCAGACTGTATTCTCATTGTTAAGTGATGCTTGACTGTATTATAATTAATAATGCAGTGAAGGTTTGGTATAAAACTGGAACAATTTTCAATGGAATAGCATAAAATTTCACAGAGGATGAGGAGAGATGTTTATATTAATAAGCATCTGAATTGCATGTTCCGTATTAAAACATTAATTGAACCATTTAATAGTAATTCCTCACTGACGTAAAATTAGTATTCTAATAAAGAATTAAGAAAATTTGGACACCATCACTTTTAGCTGATAGTTTGAAGGCAAGGTCCTAACTTCAAATAAGGTGCTAACTATACATGGGTGACAGTTCAATGATAGGAAAAGTAATACTGAGCTTCTTATCAACCATGAGTCAGAATTTGGCCAGCACTTTAGAAGTAAGAAAGCTCCATTTATCATATCTTACTAGAGTCAAATAATGGAATTTCATTTAAATGTCTGATCAAAGCTAAACAGTGCCAGCAAAGTGACTATATATACAATGATTAAATTATACAGTTCTTAAGTATATAGTACATCCTAAATATATTGAGAACTCAGTACAAAGAATATATTTCTTAATAGACTTAAAGATATTCATGGACTTACATTAACTTGATTGCACAGCAAACAGCAGTGGAAAGTAATGTAGATTTGACCAGCATTTATTTGCTTTAAGCTAATTCCAGCACATCCCTTCTAGGACTGAAATTAAGTATGGTCAAGAGTGGTCTGGAGAAGGAGGTTAAGAGCTTGTTTGGGCATCTCTCGTATGTACTCGGGTTGTATATGGCTGAACATTTGGCGAGCTCAGAAAAGAAGCATGTTTATTATAGCTTGGGATGTAACACAATGATGACTTCTAGAGATACTGACAGCAACAATAGTTGTGATTTATCCAGCTCTTAAATATCAGGCATGTTGCATAGGGCTTAATAGGAATGCCTGTCTTAATTCTCAGATATGCGATAGGACCAGTCAGCTTAGAAAAGTGTGTCTGACTTTGAGGTTCTTCAGTTGGATCAAGATAGACAGGATCAATCGGACCCTCTGGAATTCAGAAAAGTTTAAATCAGTTTGGGAAGGTGGAAAGAACACAGTCAGTCAAGTTAGGGAGTCTGCATTCCTAGTTCAAGTAGCATCATCCATCACTAAGGGATTGGGGGTAAACTAATAATTTCCTAAACTGCTCTTAACGATTTAAGTAGTTTAGGAAAACATAATATTGTTAAAAACGTATGTTTAAATAATTCTGATAATATAGAAATGAGGAGAGTAAAAGTGGATAATCCCATATTTTACTATACTTACCTCCCCCAGCCCCCACCCTGACCCGTTTGCCCACTGATGGTAATCACTGTGAAAGAATGGTCTACGGCCTTCTAAGACTTTTGAAAAGTGCATTTGCTTGTACATACATGTTTTTGTGTATTTATGGTATTTCTTTTTCTTACCTACATATTTCTGTAACTTCTTTCACTTGACAGTTTATCAGTCCATAGGACTTTCTTGTTCTTTCTGACCAATGCATTATATATCTTTTAGAATAAATTTGGCAACCTATTTAACGGTTTTCCTGTTGAATAAACAGTTTCTAATTTTCACTATTATAAAAATTAGATAGTTTCTAATTTTTCACCATTAGGTAGTTTCTAATTTTTCACTATCATAAAAATGATGCAGTGAACTCCACACACGCTGGTGTATGACTGTAGGGTTGAGTCAGATGTGGAAATGTTGGGGAGTGGAATGTGAGCCAGGAGATTTTTGATAGATACTTCTGCACTGCCCACCATCAGAACTGGGCTAGTATGATTTTCATGAGTATTGTAGGACAGTGCCCATTTTATATCCTCAACAGTACAGAAATTATGAATGATAAATTATAAATAAATTACTAATGTTGCTTACAAGTGACACCTTGCTATTTTTTGCTTGCATTTCCCTGTTGACTAGTGAGGCTGAGCATTGCTTTCGGTATATCCATGTTTGTGTGTGTGTGAATTATATGTTCACATTATTTGTCTGTTTTTGATTAAAAACAAACTTATCAATATTTAAATGTATATTAGCATCATTACAGACTTTTCCTTTTTCAGTCATACCAGTTTGATCTGTCAGTTTCTGTTAGATAACTTACAATCTAAATGGGAGGGAGACATTAACAAATATATCCAATTACTTTTTAAACACATCAATATTACCTTTGTGTTATTGATTTCTAGCTTAATTGCTTGTGATTAGAAAATATACTTGGTATGAATTCAGCCTTTCAGTATTTACTGAGACTTGAACCCACCAAATATATGATTAATTTGGCCAACTATATGATAAATGTGACATGTGTGCTTTAAAAGAGTTTTTTTCCATTGTTGGATGCAACTTTTTTAGTTTAATCAGATTATGCAGTAAGACTCGCTCTACCCTTTACAGAATTATTTGTGTTCCTAAGATAAGGCTAACAGATTTGCTGAACATGTAGTTACAGAAAGCCTTTGCATCACTTTCCCAACCATATCATGTAAGTTTTGTCTTTGATGCCAATGATGGAAATCCAAAATATCTGAAGCTCAGAAAATGTCAGGATTTCTTTCTTTTGTAAAAGTATCAGATAAGGGGCTCTAGGACTGTGAAGTGCTCTGCTCTGTCAAGTCCAGGCTCCTCCTACCCTATTGTCCTGATATATGCAGTCTTCATTCCAAAGTTTATCTGATTGCCCAAGATGCCTGCTTCAGCTCTAGACATCACATCTACATTCCCTGTGGAGCAAAGATAAAGGAGGGGAAAGTACATCCCTCTACAGACGTTGAGAAATGTCTAGATGATAATTCCCAGAAATTTCACATAGCACTTTAGATTACATTCATGGACCACAACTTAGTCATATGATCACATCTAAGTGCAAGGCAAGCTAGGAGACCTGGTATTTATTCTGCTTAGCCTCTGACTAACTGATTTCTGGGAGCTCTTTACTAAGATGGGGATGATAGATATTGAGCAACAATTCACATTCTCTGCTGTAACTAATTCTATCAATATATGCATCTATCAATTATTTGCTTGTTTATTTTTAGAGACGGGTCTCACTCTGTCACCCAAGCTGGAGTGCAGTGGTGTGATCACAACTCACTGCAGCCTCTAATATCCGGGTTCAAGTGATCCTCCCACCTCAACCTCTTGTGTAACTAGGACTACAGATGTATGCAATGATGCCTGTTAATTTAAAAAATATTTTTGTATGAATGGGGTCTTGCTATATTGCCCAGGCTATCAATCAATTAATAGACAGCTTATTGAATACATATGCCTTGCAGTGTAAAGAATACTGAACTTTACTGCATGTGCACTTTGCTGAAATACTTAGAATTCCACCTTTTCTACATCCTAAAACAGCACAGAGCATGCTGTACCTTTCTTAATAGCCTCTTTGTCAACTCCCAATTGTCTACAGAGTGACAGCCATGCTTCCTAGCAGGATAGCATGTCTTAATTGAGCTGTCCACATCTGAAGTTACCAGACATATGTGTACTTCCTATGCTTCATGTAACCTGTGTTCTTGACACATAGTTCTCTGTTTTCACAACACAAACCAAAATCCCATTATAGCTCCAGTGCTGGCAACACTGTTTTCTCACATAGGAATGCCTTTTCTCTATTTCTACGTGGAGAAAGCTCCTCTTGATTTCTTTTAAAAAAAATTTTTGTATTAAAATTTTATTAAACATTATTAAAATTAAGAATCTATGGGTTTTTAAATTTTTTATTTAAAATAATAATTTCATAAAAATAAGAAAATGGCAAACATTCTGAGCAAGGCAAACAATGTAGAAAGAACAACACATTATTATCTGAGATAAGCAACCTTAGCCAAAACTGGTAAAAAGTTTAATGTATTATATATTAGATATTGAGAAATTATTAAAAATTAATAATGAGGAATTTGTATTCATATTTCTCTGAGTTAATAATCATCAGTAACATGTCCTGTAATCAGGTAGTCTTAATTCAGTATTTGAAATTATTGGCATTTAAATACTTTTGAACCTACTGAATACAGTCTACAGGTAAGTTTTTTTAAATTATCTTCTTGCTTTCAATGTCTAATTCAAAAGCAACTTGTCCTCCAAGCTGTTTCTGGCCACGCCCACCTGTCTGGTGATCTCCCTCTTGGAATGTCCATGACCTTTCAGTCTTTCTTCTGCCATTGTGCCCACATTTGTGTTTCTCTACTACACTGTGAGGCCCTCAAGGGCAGGACCAGTGCCTGACATGTTCTTCCATCCCCTAAGATGCCTTACCATGTGCAGAACATCAGACAATGCATCCGTAAAGGAAGTTGAACTAAATGGTTTCTTGCTCCTAAAATGTGTGCATCAGAGCCATAATATTTATTTTATGCAGTCTAAGTGATCCTATTATATTAATGTAATGTATACTCTGTGTGGTCTAAGTGACATTATTGGTGCTTGATCCTCGTAGTAAGTAGAGAGATGCATTTAGTTCAAGGATAGCATTGCTGGCTGAAGGTGGTGAGATAATACATGATACCACTTACTGGCATATCTTAATACTTTAATAGATTTAGTCTTAGCCAAATAGAGGAAACAGAATTTAGATACAATGCCAATTCCTGCAGTTGGCTTCATCAGGGGGCACTTTATTTTATAAACTTTGGGAGAGAATGATGAAACATCTTGGGCTCTATTTGTGTCTCTAAATGGGGGAAAGAAATGGATATCTGATTTTGCTGTGAAAATTATTTGTAGATAATCTTATCCTGTGCTCTCACACCTATTATTCCTGTCTTAGCCAGGATTTTTTTGCACCAGACTGGATCCTGACAAAATTTGGCTTAATTTCTTTAAGATGAATTCATTTACAGGGTTTGATATGGTTTGTGACATGGATCTTGATAACAGCTATTACTTTTCTACCATATATATATGAAGAACATGTGTTTTAACTACATTTTTGAGTCTTGGCCCAGAAATTTGGAGCAAATCTAGTCTTTGGATAGAAATGGAAGCAGCTCTTTGTTAGACAGATGGGTGGGCAGGTAGAAACTGTCTGGCTTATATCACAGCCATAGCTAAGTATACCAGTTACTGTGTGTTCATCTTGAAAGATGCAAAAAATGCATTTGGAATAAGTAATTTATTCATAATAGCACTGTGAGTAAAATAGAAATAAAAATATATAGCTCAACTAAAAACTTCATGCTTAATGAGTGAGATACTGAAAATATAGCTATTGATGTTAGGATCAAAACATGAGTGTCTAGCTACTATCACTGTTGTTTGAAATCATTCTGGAAGTACAAGCTAAAGCAATTAGGAACAAGAACAAAAAAAGGGCATAAGTGCTTTTCCTCCACTTGCACTGACAAAGAATTTTATTCTTTGTCTTCACACACACAAAAAAGCAGTAACAACAAAAATAAAAAAGTCATTACTATTTTATTTGCATTTTTTTGCTAATGAGAGATTGTCTTTCTTTTCATATGCTGTTTGACAATGTTAAGTAAGGGTGAGGTATGAAATGTTTACTTGTGAAAACTGGATACAGTGAAAGAAGATTTCTGACTGACATCACATTTCGAGAGTTCCAACCACATATACACACACACACAAACACACAGAGAGACATATTTTAAGGCAAAGATATAAACCCACAAGATGCCAGGTTTTGTCCTGCTAGGAAAGAAAGAAAAAAAAAAAAGAAAGAAAAAGAAAAAGAATCCACTGGAAAGAGTAGGGTGTGGCAACTGGTTCTGGGAAAAGAATTTGAGGTTTATGAGCTGATACTGTGTTTTTGGAGAGTGATCTAGGGATGTTTGTCTCATTATATAAAATGTATGACTCTTTGACTTGGTAATGATACTTCAGGGGGGTTACTGTAAGGATATAATTATACAAGACTGAAATAATAATGTATATGCAAGGATATGGATTTCAGTCTTGTTTGTGATAGAGGAATATTGGAAAAGACCTAAATGCTTATCCTTAAGGGCTAGTGAATGGTTATGTAAATTATGCCACCTCATAGTGAGTTACTGGAAAACCAATGAAAGGTATTGACTTGGAGAGATTTCCACATCTTATTGTTGAGGGACAAAAAAATCAGGTTATGGAATACATGTATGCTCTAACCTCACCTAGTAGCTAGCTAGCTAGCTACATATTCATCTATTTATATATCTAAACATATCTATGAACATAGAATAATAGCTAGGAAAAAAAGTTACTAAAATAAGCACATCGGTAGTTAAAAGTTAACTGAGAAGACATTGTAAGTATGAAGTTTTTGGAGATGAATGGAAGACATTTGCAACGAACTCTTAAGATCACAGGGTTTTAGAGGTGAAGTGTAGCAACTGAGATCAAAGAGAGTCTCCTGCAATGGGAAGTCACTTGAGTTGATTTGTTTATCAGAGTTAGGATTTGGAAAGGCAGAGAGGCAGGAACCACATCTAGGCATGGGGAACAGCACTTATTTGACAATGTTCTTTTGAAGCTGGCACCAAGAATCAATATAAGTTATGGCTTCCAGACTCAAGGAGTTTATAGTCTAGTGGAGAATAAAAGCACATAATGTCTAATACAGTGTGGAAAATGCGTCATTAAAAATGTGCCCAGGGACTGCTCAAGGACTAAAAATAGATACTTACCTAAGCCATTCATGCATGTGGGGAACAAGGGTAGAAGGCATGGGGTTGCATGGGGGATGTCTCTGGAAGAGGTGAGCATGAGACGGGACTCAGATGATGAGCTAGCTACCTGGAGAGTAAATAACACTGGGGAAAAATGCATGAATGTTTACCTCAGACTTGACCATTACACTAATATAAAAGGCCATCTCCAACATACTAACAGGTAATGAGTTAAGCCTGTTTGGAAATCTCAATACTTTTTCCACAATGTAGGCTTCTCAAACATTTCCATGGAGCCTTTCCAGTTTGTTTGTTCTCCAGAACCATATGTTATACTTCTAAGGTGAATTGACTTCAGGATTTGAGGAAGCAGGAAGCACCTCGCCACTGCTCTCTCCAGTTTCTCCTTGTCTTGGCTCTCTCCAGTTTCGTGCCTGGCTTCCAGGGTCTGGAAGGTCAAGACTCTCCTGTTAGTTACGAGATCTGAGCCCCACAGACCATGGCAGGCATTGATTCCCTTAGCTTCCTTCTGAATTCTAAGAATTATGTAATTTATTTGTAGTCATGTACTCTTTCATTAAGGAATGATCTGTAGAGTGCATATACCTGAAGTGTATAGCTTGAAAACTCTTTCACATGTGTAAACCTGTCATCATCACCTAGATCAAAATAAAGAATGTTCCAATTCCCAGCAGACTTCCTGGTGCTCCCTTCCAGTAGATCATCCTTCAGAGCTAACTTCTACCAAAACAAGTTAGTTTTATCTATTTACAGACTCTGCATAAATCTAATCTTATGATGCTTATGGTTTTGTCTTGACCTTCTTTAACTTAGTATTATGTTTTTGAGATTCATCTGCGTGGTTGAGTGCAGCAGTGGCTGGTTTGTTTTTACTCCTGTGTAGTATTCCATTGCTTTCTTTCCCTGTGTACTACCCAGGGTATGTCGTTCTTATGCGAGAACATGACAAAGCTTGCAACCACAAATCAGCTGACATTCCATTGCCCAAAGGAAATTCTGTGGCTACGTCCAAAGTCAAAGGGGAGGGAAATGCATTTCTTCTTTGGAGATGGGAGAAACTGCAGGGTTACTTGGCTAAGGGCATGGATATAGGGCGAGGTGAAGAATATGGGTTATAATACAGCCAATGACACTGTATTATGACATAGAGCAAGCATATGCATGTGCAACTTTAGTAGATTTGACCAAAGTGTTTTGCAAGTGCTTATGCCAATTTATACTCCCACCAGCAGTGTAGGTGAATGAACTTCAGTCGCTCCACATTTTTGCCCACACTTGATACTGAGTTTTTATGATTTTTTCATTCTAACCACAGCAGCCAGAAAGCATCCACAATTCAAAAGGTTGTCCTCCTCTCAGCTTTCCATTAGTCTTCCTCTCCATCTCATTTAGACCCCATGTCTTTAAAACAAGATGCATAAGTGGCTTTCTGGGAAGACCTCACATTTCAAAATAAGGCCTTGGAAGTTGAGGCCCAAGCCTGGCAGAGGAGCAGTGCTATACAGGGTGAGGAGGACACTGGGCGAGGAGATGGGGGCCAATGGATAGCCAACAGGTGACTGGAAAAGGAGCAATAGTTGGAGTGGGGACAATGGAAGGATGGGATACTTATTTCCTTTTCCTCAGTCTCCATCACCAAACTCGCCAATCTGCACTTGCTTTTGGACAAGGATCTATACTGATTTTGGCTGAAAGTTGGTACCAGCAAGAGACTGCCGACTGTTAGTGGGTCTATGTAGACCAGTGAGAAAAAGAAGGAATGAGGAGAGAAAAATACCACGTGGCCACTTAATTTGTTCAGTTTCTAAGTAGCCATTCTTTTGTAAGGAGTATCTGAAAGAAGGACTATGAAATATGTTACATTTACAATATTCATAGGTTCTTACCCACTGTATATATTTTCTTTTATGACTTTGTTCCTACAAGTTGGCCTTCTTTTAGCAAAAAAATAAAATCATACCCTCTTTTCTAGCACTTTGCATACTTGCTTCCTACTGTGTTCATTTATTAAATGGGTGTACTGTTGAAAGTGATAGGACTACACTCATCTTAACTTTTCGTTTTACATTTCTTAAAGTGTGCCATACCAAAAAAGAGGCGAAGATTAAGAAAAACATGCACTATGGAAGTTTTCCCAGGATGTATTGGTGTCACAAAGTCTTGTCAGTGGCATGGGTGGTTCTTGGAATATAGAATCAGATGAACCGTGAACCAGCAGTTTCTCCCTGAGTTCTGTAGCTCATTCAATTCATCAAGATACAGTTATTGAATGGGTAGAACAGGCAAGGTACTGGCCAGACAGTGTGGAGGAGCAGAGTGATGAATTTGTGCTTCCTTTCTTGAAGAATTTCTAGTAGGACATAGACAGTAGACCCACATAGCTGTAAACCAAGGTGCAGATTGCTATGCATGCCATACAATATTTCATTTCATAAATAGATCCAGTAGACTCCACTGTCCAGAAATGACTCCTCTGAAATAACTGGGGACAGATTCATGTTTTTTCTGCCTACCTGAGAGATCCCAATTTTAGATTTCCATGGACACATTTTAGATCATCTAGACCAAGCCTCTTTACTCAAAGAGAAGACAAAATTGCAAAATTCCCAGAGTAGTTTTGCACTTGAGGGCGTGGTTTAATAAGCCCACAAATTGGGTTTTGTTTGTCTTTGTATTTACTTGTTTTGTAACCTTGGGTCAGTATTTTAACCTTTCAGTGTCTTAGCTTTTTGGGCTGTTGAGTGGGGAACATAATAGCATCATAGGGTTTTGGGGAGATTACATGAAATGGTGTACGTATTTAGCAGAGTGACACATGGAAAAAACACTGAAGAAATATCAGCTACCATTAGCAGTGATTTTTAAATAAAGGGCTTTATAATGTGGACATAAGGGGAGGTTAACTATTGATGCAGGGTGTTCTTGGAACTCCCTACAGATTGGCCAATCAAAACCTGTTCTGTTGTGACCGTGCCCGCTTCTAAGTGCAGTCACCTCAAAGATGGTAATAGCAAGTGAAAGACAGTCCTTTGAAATGTTCCGTTCTTTTGAGAAAATTGATTTGAGAAAATTGATCTGAGAACTATTGAGATACTTCCAATGTGCCCATTCTGGTAAATTTAAAAGCAGTAAAGTAACTCAGTGTCTCTGTCTCTCTCTCTCTCTCTCTCTCTCTCTCTTTCTCACTTGCTCTCTGTCTCACTCTCACTCTTGCTCTCTCGCTCTCTCTCTCTCTCTCTCTGTTTCTATTTCGCTCTGTCTTTCTCTCTCTGCATAAGTCTATATCAGTCCCCGTCTCATCTCTTTAAGATTTTTAGCACAAAATAGCTAAGCTAGAACTTCCAGTTAAATGCTTTGATATCTAATCTTCTACAAAATACTATAATGAAAGGCGAGAGTTGTATTTCTCAAGAAATGTGGCTGCTATAGCCCGTAAGTCTGCTTCTGCACTAGCTGGCCTGCTTTCAAGTTGTGATATAGTCAAAAGCTAAATTGAGATTATTGATTGTCCTCCCAGTTTAGCTATTGTGCCACAAACTTTAAAACTTGGAAACAACCTACCCCAAACCGTTTCTCTGGCTTTTTACAGCCTTTCCAACCAGAACTTTGAAATAGCTTCAGATTTTTTAGTCCTTAGAACTGCAAGTACCTTAGCCATCATATACTCCAAATCTCCCAGATCATAGAACTGGAAGAGTGAGCCCTGAAATCCTGGTCCCTGAGTTCAGGGTTTTAAAAAAAATATTCTCTGAGTGGGGATGAATCAGAGAAAATTCTGCAGTTTTGAGTTGAGATCATGTTCAACATGAATACTCTTTTTGAAACCATCAGAGTTTAAGAGGCAAAGCAGAATGCTTTCAGCAAATAAAAGGCTTCATCTTGTTTTGCTTATTTGTGGTTTTCATGTGAGCTAACTTAAGTAATAGGCTTCAATTTTCATGAGTTAGAATGATTTGGTACAATACAAGGAAGGCCACTGCAAGAAGCTACAGAGGCACTTCCTGCTCCTTTGTTTTAATAGAAAAGAGACAAAAGGGTTCTTGACATTTGAACAGTGATATTAACAAGATCATCACCCATTCATGATTTGGGAGCTTGACTTATGTGCCAAGTCTTTTGATTATTTATAAAATCAAGCAGTTGTATTTTATTCTTGAAAATTATTATGAACTTTGATTTAAAATGTTTACTAACTAAATAAAAATGGGTACCACACTTTATTTATGAAATTTGGGATGCAGGAGGTATTTGAGTTAGGCATAAGGGATCTGAAACACTTTTACATAAAGCCCACTTAGAGGTCTAGTCCACTAAAAAGGGCGGGAATTTTATTTAATTATTTACTTTGGACAAATGCAAACAAAATTTACCTAGAAATGTAAGGAAATTTGCTAGTAGGTCACCCATTTGAGGGTCATGTGATGCATGAATATTAAAATATGAAGAGAACGATTCTGTGAAAAGTAGCACACTTTTGTGCATATTTAAAAATAAAAGCATTTGCTGGAATTTTAAAAAAGGAATACAGTTTACATTTTTTCAAAATTTGCTTCTATTGGTATCAATAGACAAGTCTTGTCAACACATGTATCATTTCGGATAGCATAGGTATGTCTGATCCTTCATTCTAAAACTATTTTTTCTTTCTTAAAGAACTCTATTAGTTAGCTGAGACTGACATAACAAAATACCACAACTCGAAGGCTTAAGCAATATAAATTTATTTCTCAGAGTTTCTGGCCGCTAAGAAGTCCAAGATCAAAGTGTCAGCTGATTTGATTCCTGGTGTCAGTCCTCTTGGCTTTCAGATAGCCACTTTCTTGCTGTGCTGTCATATGGCAAGGGAGAGGAGAGGGAGGGGGATCTTTTCTTCTAGGCCACAGTTCTACATTAGGCACCTACCCATATGACCTCATTTAACCATAGTTACCTCCTAAAGACCCTATTTCTAGATACAGTCACACAGGCTACAACATACAAATTTTGGAACCACACAGCTCAGTCCATAGCAAGAACTTACTTCTGGCCTTAAGTAGATATCTATAAAACTAAAGCATTTTAGTCATCAATTTTACTTAAAACCTTGAAAGGACACTGAGATTTAGCTTACAAATTCAATCTAGCTGTCATGATGAAGAAATCCTACATTTTCTTGGCATGGTAGAAAAACCCAGAAAGGCTTGCATTGTCTCCAAATTTTTGTACCTTCTTCCATTAAATGCACTTCTTTGTCTTTAAACATGATTCCAGGTGGCCTTATAGATTACTTGAGAGTTGTTGATACATCAGCATCAGTACAGAGATCAGTTTCTCTCTAACTATAGAGAGCAAAGGTGGAGACTAGGGGCCAGGAGAGGGGCTAAGCTTCAAGTCTTGTCTGGGGTAGCAGACAGTCTGGTGGGAGCAGAAGACGCTTAGCACCAGGGCACTAAGTAGGACAAGGAAGAGATGAAAGAGAGGCTGAATCTGGAATTTGAGCTTCTAGAAACAACAGCAATAATGCAACATATCTTACCTCACAGTTCTAGTCCGACAAAACACTTGCAATGGAAGTAATTCATTCATTTAGTACTTTCATTTGTTAGTGTTATCTGAAGTTTTTAACAAAACCTTTTTATGGTAGAATGGTTTTAGATGTACAGAAAAGTGGTACAGATGACTTCCAGATACCCTGCACCCACTTTCCCTCAATGTTAATGTTGTACGGGCACACCTTGTTTAACCGTGCTTCGCTTTATTCCACTTCACAGATACTGTCTTTTTTACAAATTGAAGATTTGTGGCAGCCCTGCAATCAAGCAAGTCTATCAATGCCATTTTTCTCACAGCGTGTGCTCATTCTGTGTCTCTGGGTCACATGTTGGTAATTCTTGCAATATTTCAATCTTATTTTTATTTTTATATCTTACGGTTATCTGTGATCTTTGATGTTACTATTATGATTGTTTTGAGGCACCACACATACTATGCCTTGTAAGTCGTAATCGGTAAATTTGTGTCCTGACTCCTCCACTGACTCTTCCCTTGTCTCTCTCCCTCTCCTTGGGACTTCTTATTTTCTGAGATACAACAGGAGTAAAATTAGGCTATACTAATTATACTGTCTATAATGATAAGCCTAGGATTGCCTCTAAGTGCTCAAGTGACAGGGAGAGTCATGCATTTCTCACTTTAAATACAAAGTTAAAAATGGTTACACTTAGTGAGCAAGGCATTTCAAGAGCTTAGGCCAAAAGTTAGATCTCTGGTGTCAACAAGTTAGCCAAATTGTGAATGCAAAGAAAAAGTTCTTGAAGAAAATTAAAAGTGCTACTCCAGTGAACACAAGAATGACAAGGAAATGGAACAGTGTATTGTTGATAATGAGGAATTTTAGTGGTCTGAATAGAAGATTAAACCAGCCACAGCATTCATTAGGCCAAAGCCGAATCCAGAGCAAGACCCTCTCTTCAATTCTATGAAGACTGAGAGAGGTGAGAAAGCTGTAGAAGAAAATTTGAAGCTTGTAGAGGTTGGTTCATGAGGTTTAAGGAAGGAAACAATCTCCAGAACACCAAGGGTCAGGGTCAGGCAGCAAATGCTGGGGTAGAAGCTGTAACAAGTTATCCAGAAGATCTAGCTAAGAGCACTGGCTACATTAAGCAATAGATTTTCAATGTAGATGAAAGAGCTTTCTATTGGAAGAAGATGCCATCTGAGTTTCATAGTTACAAAGAAGTTAATGCTTGTCTTCAAAGCATTAAAGGACAGGCTGAGTCCCTCACTAGGGACTCATTCACTAGGGACTAATTCAGTTGGCCACTTTACATAGAAGCCATGCTCATCTACAAAAGTCCTAGGGCCCTTAAGAATTATGCTAAATCCTTTCTGCCTGTGCTCTATAAATGTATCAACAAAGCCTGGATAACAGCCCATCTGTTTATTACATGATTTACTGAATATTTTAAGCCTACTGTTTAAACCTGCTGTCAAGCAAAAAGATATCTTTCAAAATACTACTGCTCATTGACAATGCAACTCGTCACCATGAGCCATGGAGATGTGCAAGGAGATTAATGTTGTTTTCATGCCAGCGGACACACCATTCATTCTGCAGTCCATGGATCAAGAAGTAATTTGGACTTTCAAGTCTTATTATTTAAGGAATACACTTTATGAGGCTGCCATAGATAGTGATTCATCTGATGGATCTGGGCAAAGGAAATTAAAATTCTAGATGCCATATTTGTGATTCATGGAAGGAAGTCAAAATATCAGCATCAATGGGAGTTTGGAAGAAGTTGACTTCAACTTTCATAGATGACTTTGAGAGGTTAAAGCCTTTAGTGGAAGAAGGAATTACAAATATGGTGGAAATGCCACGAGAACTAGGATTATAAGTGGAGCCTGAAAATGTGGCTGAATTGCTATAATTTCATGGTAAAACTTTAATGAGTGAGGAGTTTCTTCTATGGATGAGCAAAGAAAGTGGTTTTCTAAGACAGAATTTACTTCTAGTGAAGGTGCTGTGAACATTGTTGAAATGACAACAAAGGATTTGTAATAGTACATAAACTTAGTTCATAAAGCAGTGGCAGATTTTAAGAGGACTGGCTCTAATTTTGAAAGTTCTACAATGGGCAAAATGTTATCAATCAGCATTTCATGTTACAGAGAAATCTTTCAAGAAAGGAGGAGGCAATCCATTTGGCAAACTTCACTGTTGTCTTATTTTCCGACATTTCCATAGCCACCCCAACCTTCAGCATCCACCAACCTTATCAGTCAGCAGCCATGAGCATTGAGGCAAGACTCTACTAGCAAAATGATTATGACTTGCTGAAGGCTCAGATGATCATTAGTTATCTCCTAATAGCCTTTTTCTCTTTTAAGATTCTTTTCAGTTTGCCACATTACATTTAGTCATCATGTTGCTTGAGCCTCCTTCTGCCTCTGACAGTTTTTGACGGCCTTGACTGTTTTGAGGATTAGTGGTCAGATGTCTTGTAGAATGTTATTTTGTTTGGGTTTGCATGAAGATTTTTAAAAAATGCGTGGATAGGATTATGGTTTTGGTGAGAACGCCATGGAAATGAAGTGCTTTTCTCCTCGCCTTTAACATATTAGGAGTACATGCTGTGAACATGACTTGCTATTGTTGATGTAGAACTTGATCAATTGTCTCAGTCCATTTTGTGCTGCTGTAAGAAGAATATCACAGACTGGGTAATTTATAAAGAACATAAATTTATTCACTCACAGTTCTGGAGACTGGGAAACCAAAGATCAAGGCACTGGCAGGTTAGGGCCTGGTCTCTCTGATTCTAAAATGGTGCCTTGAATGCTGTGTCCTCGAGAAGGATGAGATGCCATGTCCTCGCAGAGCAGAAGAGCAAATGAGCAGCAATCTATTTTTGCTGTTTCCTGAAAGCCCTTTATTATAGCAACATGAATTCATTCGTGAGGGCAGAGCCTTCATGACCTAAGTACCTTTTACCAGGTCCCACCTCTCAACACTGTTGCACTGGGGGTTGTGTTTCCAATCATGAATTTTGGCAATCACACTCAAACCCTAGCAACTTGGCTGAGGTAGTTTTTGTCAGATTTCTCCCCTGTAAAGTTATTCCTTCCCTCCTACCTCCTTCCATAGTCTACTCTTTGAAAATAAAATAGTAAGTGCAGCCCTCACCCAAAGGGTGGAGGATCTTTGACTTTTAAAATGAAAATATTCAACTCGGTTCCACTAAACTGCAGTATCTGAGGGAACCTCAATTTTATCCTTTATTCTAATCCTAATGGGAAGATTTTGTCTAAGTTTCCCACAAACTCCACATACAACTCTTTTTTCTCATTTTTTTCAGCTATGACTTTTAATTTTTCTGTGGTGAGCATGTGACATTTAAAACCCCAATTAAGACAGAAAAATCTAGTTAGCTATCCCCATGTTTCTACTTAACTTAAATGTTTGCTTAACAGCCTAAAATTTCAGATAATGAACTGAAAATTATTTTTTAATCACAGTGTTTGACATTATGAAGTGGGATCTACTTACTTTGGCACTGGGAATTCGTCACTTGGCTACTGAGTATAATTTCACTGGATGTGAAGCCATATGACTTACACCTGAACCCTCTTCTGCGTGCGTTGTGCACAGATTGCAATATGTTTCTTTGATTAAGAATTGGAATGCCTGCTTCCACTAAAAGCAAAAAACCCCAATCAATCAAACAGGCTGACAAAATTAAAAATAAAAAAAAAAACCAGGAGGGAAGATGATGGAATAAGAAGTAGAGAAGGTCAGGGAACACATGTTTAATGGTTTGTGCTAAAGAATGAAGACAAGGGAGAATAAGAGTTCTGTAGAGGGATGCTGTTAGGAGATGTCCCTGAGAGAGTATGTGTGGTTTAGGCATCAAAGAGCAACTTGTTAAATTCCATTATAAAGGGCACTGACAGTCATTTTAATTAATATTTAGAAACCATTCAAGGACATATTCTTGCCTTTTATATTTTCTAAATTCACTTCACAACATTCAGGCTGAGTTTCCCTGAGAAATAATTGACATTTCCTTATTGTTTTTCTATGTATAAAGTGCTCTCACATATATTAGCTTGATAATTCCCTATTTAGAAAAAAATTTGTGCTGTTGGTTCAAGCCATTGGCCCTATTTCTCATATGTGTCCATTGAGACTTAGGAAGGTTAAACAATTTATTCTTGGTCAGAGATGAAGAACGAGGAACTTCAGTGGGTTTCAATTAAATTCAATTGGTTTCAGTTAACACAGATGGAGTGACATTGTCACTGCTAGGGACTGTTAAGCCCGTGGAATCTACAGACTGTAGCACTTGGACTCTAATATGCTGCGATCCACTTAAGTCAAACTACTGCTCAAGTCCTGTCAGTGTTTTGAAGAAGTTTTTACAATTGGGATGTCCACACTGAGTCTCCTTGTAGGCGGACTCATCTAAACCCAGGATTTTGGCTGCACCCTCGCTCCATGCCACACTCCCCTGGACCTAGACAACATTTTTTCAAATGTCTTCCTTCCTCTTTTTGACCTTGCTTCAACTTGCAATTGGCCTCTCTGGTTTAGGCAAAAAGACTGAATTAGATTCGGAGAAAATGCTTTTGTTGTAGGTATGCTGGTTAGGGCTTAGCTTTTGTGTTAGGATAGCTCTCTTCCAAGGGGTCATTCTTGTTGAACAGTGTATCAGATTAGTTGCTTAAGAGACCAGCAGACGCTAAAGAAATAGGGCAAGAGAAGCTCCTTTTGGATGGGGAGAATGTTGACATTCACAGCCTCCTGAGCTAGCTCCTGGAAGATGGTGAGGAGGAACAGGCCAGCCCAACAGAGCAGGGAAGCCAAATCACCTTAGTGCCGTGGGCCAGACCGAGCATTGTCTGGGACCCAGAAGCCGATGTTAGGGCAAGACTTGTCTTGCTATCAGCTGTCCTCTCCCACCCAACTCTGTCTCCCTGACTTCAGCATATCTATGGTCATCATGACTTCATCTCTATGCTATGCTTTCTCTCTTATCTCTCTTTTTAAGAGACAGAGTTTCACTCTGTCACCCAGGGTGGAGTGAAGTGGTGTGATCATAGGTCATTGCAGCCTTGAACTCCTGGACTCAAGTGATCCTCCTGTCTCAGCCTCCTGAGTAGCTGGGACTACAAGTATGCTCCACCACCCCTGGCTAATTTTTTTTACTTTTTTTTCTTGTGCAGACGAGGTCTCGCTATTTTGCCCAGGCTTGTCTCCAACTCCTGGCCTCAAGCAACCCTCTTGCCTTGGCCTCCCAAGGTGCTGGGATTATAGACACAAACCGCTGTGCTTTGCCATTATGCTATTTTAGGAGTCAAATAGAGACAGAACCAAAGGGTCGGTTAGAAGAGCTTCAAATAGAATGAAGGGTCAAGGGCAGGTAAGAAACTCAGGAACAGAGTAAGGAGAAGGGAGCAGATATGGATAGAGGGTATTCTGCAACAATTAAGGTCTGATGATGCTTACTTTTATACATAAGAAGGTAAAATAGAGCAACTCCTTCAGGTCCTCTCCCACTGTGGGAGATTTTCTGTCCTCTCAATGAATCCAGCTTAAAAAAAAAGAAGGTAAAATAGAAAAAGTGCAAGTGGGGCTTTCCTAAGTGGGGCTTTCCCTTAAGTGGAGCTAAGTACAAAGAGGGAGGTGGGAATGATGGAAGCCATACATGTGGGCTTCCCTTGGTTTATCCTGTGTTCCATTGAAGCCTGGCATCCAGAACGTGTAGGCAATCTGAATCCTTAGGGCAAAAACAGGCTTCCTTGTAGTACTAGACATATATTTTGTTTTCTGGTTGCCTTACGAGCCATCCACTTGGCTTAAGACGCTAGTGGGCTCAGGAGAAGGATTCCTGCAATCTGTCCCAATGGTCCTAGAGTGGAATTTCTTCCAATGTTGTTATTTTTACAAGGAAGGTGAGCTTGAGTGGAGGAGATGAGGACATAGGTCCTGGGTTAGGCAGAAAACCACGTCATGATTGTTAAGTTCTTGGACAATTTTGCCTCTTAAATATCTTACCTTAGAACTGGCTTGGCTTTGGACAGCGTAATACAATGTAATTGCTTCCTCCCAACTTTAACTACATGTTGATAATATTTTGGTTTTGGAAATAGTGATCCTAACCCTTTAAGTGAGGTTTTTAGTCATTTTGGCCTGAGTTGATATTCTGTGACTAAGATAGAATCTACTAGTTTCCCCCCTTAAAAATGATCACAAGGCTGTTTTCTAAATTTTTGGCAGTGACTCATGTGGAAACCATGGGTTGGCTCTGTTTTGCCTTTTAAAATTTTTGCATTAAAAGTGATTTTTCCAGAAAAATGGAAGAAAATCCCCTCAAGAATCAAGCAACATCCTGACTGTTAAAGGCTTTGGGGGGGGGGGGGGGTGTTCCTCATGTCATGGCGTAATGAGTGTGAAGTACTTGGAGACTGGAAAGTACTTTACACAGAATAGTCAATTTGGAGGTAATTCTTTTTGCTCAAGGTCAGAATATAGTGTCCTCTTATGTTTCTTGGCTCTTGAGTTTTAATTCACATTTCAAGGTGAATGGAAAGTAGATTTTATTGGTTTTTAGAAACATCAATATTCTTCAAAATATTATAGTGATCATGCTGTGTAGACGAGGGTGTCCCAAGCTGTTAAGCTTCTTATAGCTGTGTTTTACATTTTTGTTTGATGACTTTCCAAGGACATCCCTCTTTTATTCTGCCATTAGACTATAGGTGAGATTTTTATGATTTATCAATTTCCAGGGTGCTTTCTCATCCTTGTGGACACTGTGGCCTCTTTGGGAAACGGTCAGTTTTTTCTTTTTCTTTTACACAGTGCATGGAACTTCAGGAGGAGTGTTTACTGCCAATACAGAGGATGTATGCAGGGAAATGCACCTTGTCTTTAGATTCTAGACCAGAAAGTAAGACAGATGAGGACAGGATCTCTCTACCAGTATATTTCTAGCACCTAGAATCCTGTTTGGTGCCCAGGAGACACTCAGTATTTGTACACTGAGTGATGTATGTCTGTGTGTCATTAAACAGTCATTAGATAAATAGCCTCTAACATGTTCTGTTGAGAGGGTGGAAAGAAGGAGGGGAGGGGCTCTTAGGGGTTTCTTCCTCTGTTAGTTTGAGAACTAGATAATCCTCAAATTTGCAGAAGAGACCAAGTGTCCTGCAGCCTTGGCCTGGTCCCCTCACCCCCTTCAATCCCACCGCCATTCCATGACCTCATCATTATTTTAGGAAAAAAAACCCAAAACATCCTTGAATAGGCACACATCTAATTAGGATGTGAGGAGCATAACAAGTACTACATAAATTTTTAGTGTGATATTAATGATCTCTCCATATTTTTATATTTTATTAAGAGTTCTTAAAAACAAAAAAATGGATAAGCGTTAAGTTTTATCAAATTTTGTTAACTTCCTTCTCAGCATTAATGGAGAAATTAGGGTTTCTCTTTTTTTACTTGATAATATTGAGAACTATATAAACATATTTTGAAATGTTGAACAGTGCTGCACAATCCAGCTTGCATAGATTTAGAATAAGATTTTGCAGCCGGGCTTGGTGGCTCAGCCTGTAATCCCGCACTTTGGGAGGCTGAGGTGAGTGAATTGCCTGAGCCTGCCGGTTCGAGACCCACCTGGGCAACTTGGCGAGACCTCATCACTACAATAAATCAAAAATTAGCCGGGCGTGGTAGCGCGTGCCTGTAGTTCCAGCTACTTGAAAGGCTGAGGCAGAATGATTGCCGGAGCCCAGCAGGTTGAGGCTGCGGTGGCCAGAAGCGGCCACTGCACTCCAATCTGGGCGACAGAGTGAGAGTCCAACTGAAAAAAAAAAAATATTTTGCATTGAGGACATAAAGAGAATTTGTGGTTTCTCTCTCTCTCTCTCCCTGTGTATACCTGTATACTAGTACAGGTTGTATTAACTTCAAAGAAAGATTCAAAACCATTACTTCCTTCTCTATTTGCATTGTAAAAAGCACTGTCACTATCTGTTCCTTTAAGCATTCATAGAATTCATTTGTGTGAAACTGATTTTTGTCTGGTGCATTTCAGGAGGGGTATTCTTTGGAAACTTACTGCAATGTCATTTGTAGTAATTGGTTATGTGTACAATTACTCATTCATCCAGATTTTTACATTTATTATGGTATTTTTTGAGTCAAGTAGTTTTTATGATTCACATTTTTCATGAGTAATTTATGATTATTTCTATCTGATTTCTTTTTCCACTTTATTTTGGTTATTTAAGAGTTTATTTCATTTATTGGCTTTACATTTTCTTGACTTGGATGTTTAGTTCCTAAGAAAAATGATGCATTGTTTCTTATTTATTAGTGTAAGTAGGTTAAGCTGTGAGTTTTTCTCTGAGCACTTTACAGCTGCATCCAGAGATTCCAATAGGGAGCATTCCATTTTCACTATTTTTGGTATATTCAGTATTCTCGGTTTTGATTTCACTTTTGACACAAAGTTTATTCTGGAGAATTAACATTTTTACAGATGGTAGGATCTTTTGGTTTTCTTGCTATCTTAAGGATTTTTAGTTTTATTACATTGAAAGCAAAAATTATTGTCTAATTTTTACTTTTGCAATTTATTGAGGCTTTGTTTTTGGCCTAGTAAATAGTCAAAACATTCTATACAAATTTATAGAATAGTTGCATTCTCTGTTTTAAGATATGGAATTCCATTTATATATCAGTTAGAATGGTTTTGCATTTTTATTCTGATTTCTCATTCACTTGATCATTCTTTGGAAGAGATTAATTTCAACACTTTTTGCAGTTTTTACACTTTTATAATTCATGTAGGTTTTGCTATATACATTTTGATGCCATGTTTATAATTGTTAGTTGTTCACTGTGGATTGCACTTTCTACCATTTTAAAGAAGTTTTTAAAATTTGCCTTGGATTTAATGTGTCTGTTATTAAGATCAAGATTTTTGATTTTATGTTGGTACTTGTCTGGTATGTTTTTACCCAAGCTTTTATTTTCAACTTTTCTGCGTCACATTATTTTAAATGTTTATGTGTGGCATATCATTTGTTTTTTGGGGGGGGGAGGAGTCAGTCTGGGGTTCTTTTTCTAAGTATAATGGAAATTTACTATTTATAAAATAGGTATATTTAGTCTTAGTTCTGTAATCATATCTCAGGTTATTCTCTGTTTTATTACTTGGTCTAGAATTGATTTTATATACTTTTTTTCCATTATGTGGAAAGGTCTTATGTTGTAACTCTTTTAGATTAGATAACTTTTATACCTGTAGCATCACAGAGATATTTAATTAGTTATATTTCTTTGGACTTTATCTATTTATGCCCCATCAGACCATGAAGAAATAAATATTTTTGCACTTATTTCTAACTTCTATCCCTTCCTTCTACCATTTAATTTTAGTTTATTTACACTATACTTTGTTAGCTATTCTGTTTACTTTTATATTTTAATAGACTTAAATTATTTTTCTTTTCCTTTACTCAATTTCAGTTTTATGTACCTTGGCTGTAAAAGATGAATTAATTCATGTTCTTTATCACCTCTCCCTTTTTCCAGCATGCCCCTAAGTTTTGTTAGTTAACCCATTTCTACATTTTCCATACTGTGTCTCATTTCTATTCTATCCTACAATCATACTCCCAGTTGGTTTGATTTTCATACTTTGCTTAAATGCATTCAACAACCACTGCTAATCATTTTGCTATACTTTCTTATCTCTTGACTTCCTTTGCCTGAGGACTTTGGAGGTCTGCTATCGTGTCCTGGTATTGAATGTTGCTACGAAGAAGACCAAGGTTACTTGTGTCTTTCTCCTCTAGATTTACCTTTTTGTTCTGTCTGGATGCCAGAAGGATTTTTGTTTATCATTGAAGTCCACTAACCTTATGTTTATTGTTGTATGTCAAATATTTTCTGGTACCCAGTATGCCCTTTGGATCTTTTATTTCCTCAAACATTTTCTTGAATTACACATTTATTTGTTTATTTTTCTGTCCTATTTACTCTATTTTCTTATTCTGGATCATTAGTTATGCAATTATAAGATCTCTTTGTCTAACTATTGCCATTTTCTTCCTGAATTTTTTAAGAGCACATTTAATTTGTCATCCTCCTTCATTTACAGATGAGAAGCTGAGTCACAGTAAGAGACAGTGCTGGCTAGAATTCGAACCCAGATCTGCCCTCCCTCTTCTCAGGAGAACACTTTTTTCTTACTGAAGATCTTTCCAAGTAGTTTTGTGCTGTCTCTCCCTCTCTTCTGTTTTTTAATCCCCTCCTTTTTATTTCTTCCTCCTTCCCTCCCTTTTATCTCTCTCTCCTTTCCTTCCTCCCTCCTTTTATTCTTTCCTATTATTGATGATATATTTTTCCACATCTTTGCAATGAAGATACTTTCTATTATGTCCTCAATAAACATGAAGACCACCTGGCCATTGCCAGCTATGTAATAATTACTTTTCAAGTATAACAGCACGTTTTAATTTTTTCAACAATATTTTCCCTTTGGGTTTCATAATCTCATTTCTTAAAAAATACTATTCTTTATAGTGTTTTCCTTTGAAACTTTCTTCTTAAATTGTGGACCCCAAACCTGTAGCTCAATGGTCCCCAACTGTTTTGGCATCAGGGACTGGTGTTGTGGAAGACGATTTTTCCGTGGACGGGGGTGGAGGGATCATTAGATCTTATAAGGAGCATGCAATCTGCCTAGATCCCTCATGTGCTCAGTTCACCATAGGGTTTACCCTGCTATGAGCATCTGCTCCGCTTGCTAGTTGCTCACCTGCTGTGCGACCTTGGGTGGGAGTGAGGTGGGAGGGTTGGGAGGGATAGGAGGTTGGGACCCCTACTGTAGGTGATATTCATAAGAGACTGTAGATGACTAGTATGGTGGTGGGATTTAATCTCATGTCTTACTCTTTTCTTTTGGTTTCAATAATGTTCTTGATTTCATACATTTTTCTCATTTATGTTCAGTTTTTGATCCACTGATTTCTAGATCTATTTCAGACACACCTACATTTTTTCTCTATTCCATATTATGTAACTAAATTGTCCTCTGTTAATGACCCAGCAAAGGGCCCTTTTGAATCTCATCATTATTATTTTTGATCACCTCACACACTTAACAATGTCAATATGAATTCTTAAATTCTCCTGGTTTAGTAACAGACCCAAAGCTATTAGGCTTATATGCTATGCTGTTGCATAGACACTAATGAAATGATTATAAAATATAAAATGTACCGGGCCAGAAACTGGCCTGTAAGTTCACCCAAAATGCTTTGTGTGTGTGTGTGTGTGTGTGTGTGTGTGTGTGTGAGAGAGAGAGAAAGAGAGAGAGAGAATAACCCATAATCCTACAAGTAAAGAAACTACTTAATTTTGTATCAGGTTTTTTGTTCTTTGTTTTATTATGTTTTCTTATGTTAGTAAATATTCTTTACATATGGTTTTTGTATTGTCTCCATAACTTTTACATATAAGGATGTACCAGATTTATGTGGTCACATATTTACTGTTGAGTTTCTCATATTATCAGATTTTGTCCATATTTCTTTTTTCATATTTCTAACTATTTAATCAAGCCAGAGTTTCAGAAGTAGAATTAATAGGTGAAAGAGCATGATAATGTTTTGATGCCAATTTTTAGAGTCTTTTATTTTGGAATGTTACACTTTCAGAAATATAACACAAACATGAATATTTTTCAGGCTTAATGTATGTCTCAGTACATTTTGTGCTGTTGTAAGAGAATATCACAGACTGGGTAATTTATAATGAACAGAAATTTATGGGCTCATAGTGCTGGAGGCTGGAAAGTTCAAGATCAAGGAGCTGGCTTCTGGTGAGGGCCTTCTTGCTGTGTCATCTCATGGCAGAGGGGAGAGAGAGAGAGGAGAGAGAGAGAGAGAGAGAGAGAGAGAGAGAGAGAGAGAGAGAGAGACCTTAAATTTGCAGTCTCAAGCTCTTTCATATCTAAACACTTCTCATTAGGCTTAATCTTCCATTGTTGTTGCATTGGGGATTAAGTTTTCAACACATGCTTTTTGGGGGACACATTCAACTATAGCAATATGAATACTGCTTGGGAGAATGGCTGTGCCATTTTTACATTCTCACTAGGATTGTGAGTGAGCTACTGCCTTTCCATGCCAACTTCAACATTTAGCCTTATGACTTTTTAAATTTTGTTTCAATTTAACATAGGAAAAATGACACTTCATTGCTTTAATGTTTGTTTCTTTTGTCAATGGAGTTGATGTTTATTAGTCATTTATGTTTCTCCTGGAAATTATCTGAAGAGATCTTCTGCCAATACTCAATGTTTTAGTGGGGGTAGTAGAGTTTTATTTATTTTCCTTATGAACCTTTCAGATATTCCAACTTTTTCATGTTTTAAAAATATATGTGTGTGCCTGTATGTATATATGTGTGTTTGTTCATGTGCCTGTGACGATTTTTAAAAAATCTCTGTTTAAGTACATCAGTTAGCTAGTGCTATATAATAAAAATCTCTCATTAAACTCAGTTACTGGCAAAAATAATCCTTTGATATTTTTTGTTACTCTTTAGGTAGACTGTAGTCTTGGTCTTGGCTGGGCTTTCTCATGCCTCTGTGGTCAGCTGTGGGTAGAGAGATGTTCTGTTGATCTTAGCTGAGATCCCTTACATTTTAGGTATTGGCAGGCTGGCCAATGTCTGATGGTCTAGACTAGGGCAACTGAGCTCTTTCCTTCAACAAGTTAGCTTGGCTGGTTCAAATGACAGAGTTCCAAGAAAGGTTTGGAATTAGTGCATAGCTACTTCTGATACATTCCTTTGGCAAAAGCAAGTCATAGAACCAGACCAGATTCAAGGAATGGGGAAATAGATTCTATTTCTCAATGGGAGAAATTGCAAATTTTATATATTGCAAAAGATATGCATGCATGAGGAGTGAATAATTGGAGCCTTTTTTTTTTTTCAATCTTCCATGGTAAGTAACTTAAAAAACATAAATTTTAAAGATAATTCTTCATTCTCCTTGATTCAGTTTTTTTAGAATACAGGGCATAAATATTTTGAAATTAACTTTATTCTTTTATTAACTCTTTTATAAAAGTTTTCTTCACTATGTCTTTGGTTATTGCATCTATTCCTATTGTTCATGTTAATGTAAATTACCTAATTCATTATGAATTTTGATTATCCTGTTATATTTTATTATTCTCTTGTAATCATTTATCTTTATTTCTTTTTTTTTAAATAAATATTTTTTATTATGGTTTTGTGGGGTACAGTTAAGGGTTAGGTGTACAATTACATTTCATTCAGGCACCCTATTGATAAGAGGTGTTTCCCCTTCCCCAGACAGATATTTGCTACTGTTAATCCCATCCCCCTCATAGTTTCCCAATACCATCAGTCACTTTCTTATAGTATTACATTGGATGTTCAAGGTACATTATATGAGTGAGAACACGTGATACTCGGATCTTTGTTTCTGTGAGAGGTCACTCAGTATTATAGACTCTAGTTCCATCCAGATTGCTGCGAAATTCATGATTTTGTTCTTTTTTTATGGCTGCGTAGTATTCCATCATGTATATGTACCACATTTTTTTAATCCAGTCCTCTTTTGATGGGCAGCATGGTTGTTTCCAGGTTGTTTCTATTGTGAACAATGCTGCGATAAACATACGTGTGCAGGTATCTTTTCTATAGACTGATTTGAGGTCTTCAGGGTATATTCCCAGTAGGGGGATTGTGGGATCATATGGAAGGTCAATTTTTAGAGCTTTTAGGAATCGCCACACTGCTTTCCACAGAGGTTGCACTAGTTTACACTCCCACTAACAGTGTAGAAGTGTTCCTTTTTCACCACACCCTCTCCAGCAGCTGTTATTTTTTTGAGTTGTTGATAATTGCCATTCTGACTGGAGTTAGGTGGTATCTCAGTGTGGTTTTGATTTGCATCTCCCTGATGATTAGTGAGGTTGAGCATTTCTTCATGTGTTTGTTGGCTGCTCGGATGTCTTCCTTTGTGAAGTGTCTGTTCATATCTTTTGCCCATTTTATAATGGGGTTGTTTGTTTTCTTCTTTTCAGCATGTTTTAGTTCCTTGTAGATCCATGATGTTAAGCCTTTGTCAGACTTGGTGTTGGCAAATATTTTTTCCCAGTCTGTAGGCTGCCTCCCTGCTCTCTTGATGGTTTCTTTGGCTTTGCAGAAGCTTGTCAGTTTAATAAGGTCCCACTTGTCTATCTTCTCTCTTATGACCTGTGGGTTTCGGGTTTTATTCAGAAATTGGATGCCAGTTCTGATTTCCATGAGGGTATTTCCTTCATTTTCTAAGGTTCTTATGGTTTGAGGTTTTACATTTAGGTCTCTGATCCATTTGGAGTTAACCTTTGTGCATGGGGATAGATAGGGTTCCTGTTTCAATCTTCTGCATGTGGTCAGTCAGTTTTCCCAGCACCATTTACTGAATAGGTTCTCCTCTACCCAGTGGTAGGTGGTGGAGGCCTTGTCGAAGATGAGTTGGTTGAGAAATTGAGGTTTTGCTTCTGGAATCTCAATTCTATTCCATTGATCTATATACCTGTTCCTATACCAATACCAAGCTGTTTTGATGATTGTAGCTTTATAGTAAAGTTTGAAGTCTGGCAATGTGATACCACCTGCTTTGTTTTTTTTTGCTGAGGGTTGTTCTGGCTATTCTTGGACGTTTGTATTTCCATATGAATTCCTGTGTTGTCTTTTCTAGGTCTGAGAAGAATGTTGCTGGTAATTTGATGGGTATTGCATTGAATTTGTAGATTGCCTTAGGTAAGATGGACATCTTCACAATGTTGATTCTTCCAATCCATGAGCATGGGATATTTTTCCACTTGTTTGTGTCATCTTTGATTTCTTTGAGCAGTGTTTTGTAATTTTCATTGTAAAGGTCTTTCACATCTCTGGTTAGGAAGATGCCAAGGTATTTCATTTTTTTTGTGGCTATTATGAATGGAATTGTGTTTTTTATTTGGGTTTCTGTTTGTTTATTATTGGTGTAGAGAAATGCGATTGTCTTTTGTACATTTATTTTGTATCCTGAGACTTTGCCAAAGGTCTTTATCAGTGTAAGGAGGTTTTTGACAGATTCTCTTGGGTTTTCAAGGTACACAATCATATCATCTGTAAAGAGAGATAACTTGACTTTCTCTTTTCCTATTTGGATACCCCTGCTTGCCTCCTCTTCTCTGATTGCTCTAGCCAGGACTTCCAATATTATGTTGAACAGGAGGGGTGAGAGTGAGCATCCTTGTCTTGTTCCAGTTTTCAGGGGAAATGGTTCCAATCTTTGTCCATTTAGGAGTATTCTGGCTGTGGGTTTCTCGTAGATGGCTTTTACTATTTTGAGGTATGTTCCCCATATACCTAGATGTTCAAGGGTTTTTATTAAGAAGGGGTGCTGGATTTTATCAAAAGCATTTTCTTTCTGCATCTAATGATATAATCATGTGGTTTTTGTTTTGACATCTGTTGATGTATTTAATTACATTTATGGTTTTACGATAGTTGAACCAGCCTTGCATCCCAGGGATGAAGCCTACTTGGTCATGATGGATGATTTTTGAGATGTATTACTGAATTCGGTTTGCTAGGATCTTGTTGGGAATTTTATCATCTATGTTCATCAAAGATATTGGCATGTAGTTCTCTTTCTTTGTTGGATCTTTACCTGGCTTGGGTATCAATGTGATGTTGGCTTCGTAAAATGATTTGGGGAGAGTTCCATCTTTTTCAGTTGCCTATAATACCTTCAGTAGGGTTGGTATCAGCTCCTCCTTAAATGTCTTGTAGAATTCTGCTGGAAAGCCATCTGGACCAGGGCTTTTTTTTGTAGGAAGTTTTCTTATTATGTAGTCGATTTCCTTGATTGTTATTGGTCTATTTAGGGTCTCAATTTCCTCTTGTTCCAACCTAGGTAGGTTGTGTGATGTCAGAAAGTCCTCCATTTCCTTAAGGTTTTCAAGTTTGTTTCCATACACATGTACGTAGTAGTCGCTAATGATCTTTTGTATTTCTTCAGGGTCAGATGTGACTTAATCTTTGGTGTTTCTGATTGTGCTTATTTGATTTTTTTTTTTCTCATTTTTTCTTGGTCTGTCTAGCTAGGGGACCATCGATCTTGTTTATCCTTTTAAAGAACCAGCTTTTTGTTTCATTGATTT
>NW_007249300.1:356817-357424 GCF_000164805.1 Carlito syrichta | reverse complement strand
ATGCAGGATGAGTAGAATGTATATTCTGTGGTCTTTGGATGGAGTGTTCTGTAGGTATCAATTAAGTCCATTTGGTCCAAAGTCACATGAGGTTCCAGATCTCCTTTCTGGTTTTTTGTCCTGATGATCTGTCTAGGGTTGTGAGGGGGGTATTAAAGTCCCCAGTTATGATGGTGTTAGAGTCAATATCTTTCTTTAGTTTTCCTAGAAGTTGCTTTATGAAAGTTGGCGCACCTATATTGGGTGCATACATGTTTAGGATAGATATTTCTTGTTGATGGATTGAGCCTTTTATCATTATGTAGTGGCCTTCTGTATCTTTTTTGATTTTTAATAGCTTGAAGGGCATTTTGTCTGAAATTAAGATCGCTATTCCTCCTTTCTTTTGTATTCTGTTTGCCTGAAAGTTTGTTTCCCATTCTCTTACTTTGAGTCTGTGGGTGTCGTTTCTAGTGAGGTGAGTCTCTTGAAGGCAATAGATTGTTGCCTGGTGATATTTTATCCATTTTGCCATTCTATGTCTTTTCAGTGGTGCATTTAGTCCATTCACATTTAGGCTAATAATTGAAATGCAAGAGTTGATCCCTGTCATAAGGTTCTTACAGAG
>NW_007249300.1:289077-356407 GCF_000164805.1 Carlito syrichta | reverse complement strand
CCGGAATTACAGGCATGCGCTACCACGCCCGGCTGATTTTTTGATTATGGTAGAGATGAGGTCTCGCTGCCCAGGCGGGTCTCGAACCCGCGGGCTCAGGCAATCCACTCCACCTCAGCCTCCCAAAGGCGCGGGATTACAGGCTGAGCCACCGAGCCCGGCTTCATGTGTGTTTTTAATCTTTTGCCTGTACTCTGGTGAAGAATGTTGTTATTATTTTTTCTTTTTTCTTCTGTGTTCAGTACTTTCTTAAGTGTTTCTTGTAGCGGTGGTCTGGTGGCAGCATAGGTTCTTAGGGATTGGATATTTGGAAAAGATTTCAATTCTCCCTCACTAATGAAGCTTAGTTTGGCTGGGTAGGTTATTCTTGATTGAAATTGTTTATCATTTAGAACTTTGAAGATAGGGTTTCAGGCTCTCCTAGCCTGAAGGGTTTCTGTGGATAAATCTGCTGCTATTCTAATTGGTCTTCCCTGGTAGGTAGTCTGGCCTTTTTCTCTTGCTACCTTTAGGATTTTTTTCTTTTATAACTACTTTGTTTAGGCAAATTATTATGTGTCTGGGAGTTGGTCTTCTCATTTGTCTTGCAGGGGTTCTCTGAATCTCTTGTGTTTGAATTTTTTCATCCTTGATGAGATGAGGGAAGTTTTCTTGAATGATTTCATGAAATGTTTGTTCCAGTGTGGCTTCTGTTTCTCAGTCTGCCTCAGGAAGCCCAATTATTCTTAGGTTTGGTCTCTTGAAGTGATCATTCATCTTTTGCAGGTTTTGTTCTGTCTTTTTGAGCTTCTTTTCTATGTTTTTGACAGCTTGGGTTAGTTCTGTGTTTTGGTCTTTGAGCTCTGAGATTCTTTCTTCAGCTTGGCTGATTCTGCTTTCCATGCTTATTAGTCTGTTATTCATTTCCATCACAGTATTCTTTACTGCTGTTATTTCTACATCAGCTCCTTCCTATTTTTCTCTTGTCTCTCCTCAATTTTTTAAATTCTCTC
Source organism: Carlito syrichta (assembly GCF_000164805.1). Classification (NCBI taxonomy): domain Eukaryota; kingdom Metazoa; phylum Chordata; class Mammalia; order Primates; family Tarsiidae; genus Carlito; species Carlito syrichta. The sequence continues at coordinate 355,415 of NW_007249300.1, read as the reverse complement.
CATTAATGCCTTGATGTCTTCGTTTGTTGCATGTGACCAGTCATTCTGGGGGCTCTTCAATGTTTGTGTTCCAGAATCTGTTTTCTCAGTGTCTGATCTCCCAGAGGTCTGTGTGAGACCTATTCTTCTTTTGGTTTTTCTTCATTTGTGCGATTTTCCCCCCTCCCTACTTTTTCCTTCTCTCCACATCATCATCTTCTTTAATTCTGTTATTCAGGGGTAGAGGGATTGGTTTTACTTCTGTTTGTTCAATCTCCATTCTTTATGTATGCCCTCTTCCTTTGTTCAATTCTGGAGTTGCACTGTAGGTTGAGGGTGGTCCTTTTTGCAGTTTTGAGATTTACTTAAGGGGGGAGCTGTGATTCAAAATCTATCTGCAGGTCCTGGTATTCGCTGACAGGTGTGTGGATAATCTGGAACTCGCTTCCCACTGCCTTGGAATCTGTCCGTGCAGTGGGGCTGTAGGTTTACTCCCTGAAATAAAATGTGGTTAGCAGAGGGAGGAGAATAGAGCAGACAGTGGGTTGAAGAGGGCGATGGAGAGATAGAGGAGTAAGGGGGGAAGCAAACATTTGCCAACAAATGGAGAGAGAGACCTATACTGAAACAGATAAAAACAATAGACCACAGCTACTGACGAACCAATTCCCATACAAAAAAAGTAAAACATATAGTGATGCTAACATACAAGCTAACCAACCACCTTATTGGTGTGCTGTTCCTCTATACAAAGATATGGTTTACAGAGAGAAGAAAAGAGAAGAAAAGGAAGATGGAAAAAAAGGAACAATACAGTAGGAATAGAATTAAGTCATTAAACTAACAGAATCAATGAAGCACACTCTGAGACTTTTCATTTAAGTCCAATGTCCTTTCAGTTCTGATTTCTAGCTTTCTTTTCAAGCAGGTAAATTAGTTTGCTGTTAGGGTCAGTTGCCCCTGGTCTGCTATGAAGGACAGTTCAGATCACCCTCCGTTCACCACTCTGGCCTATGCCTTTTTCAAGCTTGTTTCTAACGTTTCGGTGTTGTTACCCTGAATCGCCAGCAGGTGGTGCTATCTCAGCTGCTTGCTCCAGAGAGGGTGGGGCCGGACAGGAACCGACAGAGACTGGAGATGGATGCCTGTCTCAGAGCATAGGCAGGGGACTCACAGAGGGCAGGATGTCTTGGTCACGGGAGAGGTGGTAGTGATCCCAGCAGATCTTCCTGAAGGGGCTTCAAGGACTGAATTTGTAGATCGCCTCCGGCCCGGGTGGTGCGATGTGCTACTGGCGGCGGCTGTGGCTGCAGCGGCATCAGTGGCGTCTGCGCTGTGGTGGCTGTCCAGTCTTCTGCGATATCCCAGAGGTGAAAACGGCCGAGCTCCGTATGAAGAGCAGGCTGCGATTTTGGAGTCCGCAGCCCCCGGGGCGAGAGCCAGAGACCCACTGCAGTTCTCCTTTGCAGAGGGTTTCACAGAGCAAGTTGCCCCGTCGCCATCTTGCCGGAGGTCTGTCTTTATTTCTATTGCAGTCAGTTATGTTCTTTTCTGTTCCTACCAACTTTTCATCCGAAGATTTTCCTTCCTTGTTATTTTCTATTTCTGATTCATATAGGACATAGCTTTCTTCATACTTCTGAGGCTTCTAAGACATTTTCTAAGATGTTATTTGGGTGTCTTTTTCAACTTTTTCATGTTTTAAAAATATGTGTGTGTACCTGCATGTATGTGTGTTTGTTTATGTGCATGTCACAATTTTTAAAATCTCTAAGTACATTAGTTAGCTAGTGCTGTATAACAAAAAACTCTCATTAAACTCTTGTTGGCAAAAATAATCCTTTGATATTTTTTGTTAATCTTTAGGTAGACTGTGTAGTCTTTGAGTCTTGGCTGGGTTCTTCTCTCTTATTCTTGATGTCCAGGTTGACAGTCCACACTATCTTGTTTTTCTTCTTTGGAGTTTTAAATAGAAATCATCCATATCCAAATACAATCACTTATTTGCTTGTTACTCAAACTTTTTTTGCCCCATCCTAGTACTTCACTCACCCAAAAACTTTCTTTAAACAACTATATCTTTATGTACACATTTTTATCATTGACTGTGCATTGACTATATTTTCATGTACAAATTTCCGTCATTCAGACAGTAGAAGGGTTATGAAGTTCACGTTAAAAAAGAAGCCAAAGACAAATATAAAGTGGAAACTCCTAGACTTTTGGAACGGAACCCTGAAATTGGTACAAAGTTGGACTGTTGGGACCACATGGATGGCCTGAAGGTTGATGGAATTTGCCCAAAAGGAACATATCTAGCTGGTCATTCATCACTTATGTCCCTTCTCAGCTATGTAATTATTTTCTCTCATTATCTTTGTTCTGAGGCCATTTGAACATCTTGAGAATAACTAATTTGCCTTTGGTTGTGAACATGGCAATTAAACCTGCTTTGTGGGCTTACTACAAACCCTGCAACCCCCTGCATCATCTGGAAAGTCTCTCCAGTCACAGTTGGTAGATGCTTTGAGCTGTTGCCATAGGACTCTGGATCAGGGATGAAATGAATTCTCTGTAGCCAGTTTCTGGGTGACGCTCACGGATTGCAACCAACGAGTCAGTGTCTTCTTTGCTTTCCTTTAATTTTTTTATTTATTGTTCTTTTTATGTTGGTGAACTTTACCCTACCATCTGCTATTTAATTACTGTGTCTTTTTTTAAAATGATGCCATATCACCACTATTTAGTATCTGACATGAGATGTCAGCGAAAGTTAGAACTGGATAGAGATTTAGGGGGGGATAAAAGGACATGTATTACAATTCTTTAGTGCAAAGTAGTGATCTTTCTATTTAAGCTGTCCATCGTGAGATGGCAATGTTCCCAGAATATCTGAGCTGAAATAGATCTGAGAGACCACCAAGTTCAACCTCATTATTATATCAGAGAAAAACAAGACCCAGAGAGGTTGAGTGACTCACTCATGATTCCAGAGTGGGTAGTTGAAGACAGGATTCATACCCAGGTCTTTTTCATCTTCTGCCTTTTTTTTTCTTTTTCCTTTTCTTTTTCTTTTCCTCTCAGTTCTTTCTATTGCTTTACTAATGACACTACATTTTGTTTTAGATTGTATTATTTTCTTTCCTTTCTACTATCGGGGTCCACATTTTTTCACCCTTATCTTGTATAATTACACATTTGTATATTTATTATGTTTCAAAATGGATTGAAAGTATTTGCAGAATCTATTTCTTCTTGCCTAGAAAATTTTAAATAACAAACTAGTTTGTTGTTTTCTACTGACATTTCTTCATTGATGGTAGTTTGAATGAGGTTATGTTACTACTGCATGTTACTTCTTTCTTGATGACCATTTGCTTTTTTTCTTAAAACTCTATTAGGAGTTATTGTCATCACAACTAGAATTCTGAATTTTAAAGGTAATTGTTTTGAACTGTTGTAGCATTTCTCTTAATATTACATGTGGATTTGTGTTAATTTACCTTTTTCTTCTATCTATTATTCAGGCTAACCTCTGTTGATTACATTATTCAAGGTACTGCTGGCTTTAACATGTATATTTAAAGGAATATGTAAATATCCAGCATTATTTTATCTATTTAAAATGAAGAAGTCATCAGATCATATTTGCTTGGTAAATTAACATGAGCCTCCAGGCATATGGATTAAAATAAATTGTGTCAGATGGAAAAGATTTAGGAAGTAAACTAATTTCAATGAGAATGGAAAATATGGAGCCTACTAAAAATGATATAAACATAGTTGGTATTAGACTATCAGTTGATGGGTTGATCTCTGATAGTAGTACCAGGGTGGACTTGTGATGGCATTTGTCTTCTCTCCAATAATGACAACAAAAATTAGAAGCATACCTTGAGCATTCCTGACTCCTACTTTCTGGGTGTGTGTGTGTGTGTGTGTGTGTGTGTGTGTGTGTGTGTGTGAAAGCAGGATTTATTGAGAGGACAGAGAAGCTTGCACAGTGGGAGGGGACCCAAAGGGGTTGCCCTCTGAGCTGTTTTTATTGATAAAATTGCTACTGCTGTTTGCCCTTTTATGTCTGCTCCTTTCACATACCTCATCCCAGGAGAAATTTTAACAGAAGCAAGAATATTTTCATTTCCAGAAAACCAGTTTACCCTCTCTATTTGGTAGCACCCTGCATTGATTATATTCTATAACAGCGCAGTCAGAATCTCTACAGAAGTTTACCAAACAACAAAACTATATTTATAATACCCAAATATTCTCAGTACAACATTTGGTGTCACACTATCCTATTTTGTGAACATGCTAAGCATAGCAAATGTTCACGATCTGTGCGCAATCTTATTGAAGTGCTTGTAATCTTCATTGGTTAGCAACATAGACCAATGGTTAACAAAAATAACACATCTGTTGTGTGTGTATGTGTCTGTGTGTTGTGTGTATCTGGAACTTATGGTCTTTTAATCAGCACAGACGTTAATATAAAATGTTAGCTGAGAGGTAGACCGGATTTCTAAAGTTGAATCTGGGTATAATTATTAACTTAGTTAAAATAAGATTTTATCTGTATTTATCCAATGAAATTAGACAAAATGTTAATGAATGATAAGTAATTATATCTCATTTTATCTGTAACTGATAAAATTTTTTTCTATTAATTTTCTTGAAAATGTATTTTGAAGTGTTAAGGAAAGGAAGAGATGGAAATTTTATCTGTTTTGGATTTCACAGCACAAATTTGACTGCATGCTCTTTTTCATTTTTTAAAAATTTGTTTTTCTTTTGACCCTTGTTTCATTGATAGGCTTTTCCTACTCTGGTAACATATCCCCAGTGCCATGTAAGATGAAAGTAATTTGAGGCAGGTGTCATAAAATCACCTCATACAAAAGAATTATGTAACTCCCTTGGAATGAATGTCAATTAGAAATAACTAAGTCTCTATTAAAACACCCCCAAAAAACTCAAGATGGTATTACAAATATTGTACTCAGCTCTACAGTTAAATTTTATAAATTCTTTTTAGAGTTACTGAAGCTCAGTGTAGAAGTAAAATATTGCCGAGCAAGCCAGCTGCTTAAAATACAATTTACTTAATTAAAGTATAATGGCAATATAAAATAACTCTAAAATAAATAAATTTGGCATAGCTATGTCAACATAAAACATAACTTAAAAATAAGTAATTTTCCTTATTGTAAACTATGATTATAAAAATTGTTTATTCAAATACATTGGTTTATAGAAAAAAAAGGGAAAGCATAAAATACATGCTAAAAAGAGCTTTTCTGAATAATGCTAAGAAAATATAACCAAAGGAACACTGATAGCAATGAGAAGATTATAGAAAATGCTTTCAGCCCTTCCACAATCTTACATACCTATAAATGTATTTGGACGGTCCCAACTTACATTGTTAAATTTATAAGACATAAGACTCTTCAAAAATGAAAATATCTTGGTGCCAAGGTATACAACAGAGTGCCAGCACATGTCAATTTACTGCCATGTATAAGTTCTGGTTGCCACATAGAAGAATGTAATCATGCTGCTAAAATTAGAGGCTCAAGCAGTAAGCTTGTCTTTTAATCAGCCCTCATTAATCAGGGTCTTTGGGACTTCTTTCTATAAAATTTGGATGTTGAAAAGGGTGTTGTCATATATTCAAAATAAAAGAGACAATTTTTGAACATGAAAAGAACTAGGCACAAAAGGACAGAATAAGTAAATGTCTAAGGTTTAAATATCCATCTGCAATTAATGTTTTATGAATTACTGACATGAACAGATGGCCAAGCCTGCTCACAATTTTTTCCCTAAGTTTTTGAATATTGAATACATTTTCTTAGGGACTTTGAACAACACATTTGAAATGGTGTTTTTACCCCCCCCCCCCCCACACACACACGCATGCAAAGTTTGGCATAAGACCAGTGAATCAAAATCCATTCCAGGGACGTTATTTATTTTGTTAGGGTACATTCTATATTCAGTGACTTTTCCCACACCACCTTCTCCGACAAAGGATTAATTCCCCAGGCCATGCCAGCTTAGAATCACATAGGTGGTAGCATCAAGAACATTGAATTCTATTTCTTCAGCTCTTGCTTCTCTTCCCTATGGAGGCATCCCAAACAACTTCAAACCCGTTCCCATCTTTTTTTAGGTATCCCCAGGGGTTGACTCAGTGGAGTTGAACATGCCTTGGCAGTTAATAGCTATTTTGCAGTTTACAAAGCTGTGCAGACGTACCCAGCCACAGCCTCTTGTGCCTGCACTGAACTAACTGCCTGCAGACAATTGCTATCCCTGCCGGATCCTTTTACCCACTGTAATATGAGTGCCGCCGAGTCACACCCTAGAGCCTTGAAGTGCTAGTATGTGCCTGGTAACCCTCAAATAGCCAGGCTACACTGGACCTTGAATCAGAATAAGTGGAATACCTCACTTTGTGTGTTTGGTTTGTGCTTCACCCGGTAGGTCAGCCTTGTGATGTGAAATTTCAGTAAAAATCCTTGTAGCCTGGATCATCCTTGGTAGGAGGCAGATGGAGCCCTCAGCAGATTTTTGGGTGGTATAAGCACAGTTAGCATAAGTAGCAAGAGATGGTAGGTTCCCACGGACTGCATCATTGGAGGGTGAAGGGGCAAGTGGAAAGTTACTGGAGACTGGAGCTGTGGAAGAGAGGAAGAGCTTGGGTGTAGGAGAACGTAGCCATTGTGAAGTTCATGGCCAGAAAAACAGGAAGTGGAGCAGCTACCCTGACACTGCTTCTTCTCTCTGACCCCTGAAAGCCCTCTCCATTGGACCCATTCAATCAGAAGCCAAAGGGTGGAGGAGTTCCTGTGACTGAGAACAGAGGAGAGAAAGGCAGACATGAGGTCTGATGAGCCAAACCAAGAGTATTCAGCACACGACCTCTCTTCTACCTTCTCTTCTACATCACACCAGGTGTGGTCCAAGGAGCGAGGTAGGGGTAGAAATCTGTAAAACAGCCTGTAGTGCAGCCTGGATATTTGAGGGCTACCAGACACACACCAGCACATTATGCCTCGTCACACTCAGGACGGTCCCTCCCCATGTGGAACAATGACAGATTGTGATTGTAGTGTATGAGTCCTACTCCAGAAGGCTGACTACTCAGGCAAATAAACTTCTGCTGTGTTGACCCTGGCAGTTGACCAGATCTGTTCAGATATGCCTTATTAGGTATAATGTAGGGGCAAATCTCAACATCTCATTGGCGTAACCAAGTAGAAGATACTGCTCACACACATGCCAGTCCAATACAAGTCAAGCGCCCTCCTCTGTTTTGTAGATGTACCATCTGGAGCTTGGGGAGGCCAGCATTACCACGAGGTAGAGGGAAGAGAGGAAGAGGATCATATAAGATGATTTTATGGATGGCCCTGGTGTGACTGATGTCTGGCCACTCACATCTTATTGACCATTTGGTCACGTTGCCCCAACCTGACTGCAAAGAAAGGGAGGATGTGTGAAGAGCATTGGCATTCTCTGTTCTGTGCCTGAATCCCAGCAATCCACAGAACCTAGAGTGGGCTGGCCCCCTGAACATAGGCTAATTGAGTACTCAGCTGCTAGGAGTGCATGTATGCATTAAGTCCCGTTGTCCTAGGAATTTTCACCATACTCTGTGGAACCTGAATATTTTACCAGTTACTCTGGAGATGCTACTTTAATTATCTTCACAATTCATTATTTGGAAGAACCATGGGGAGATGCTTTTGGTCTGACTGAGCTAAGGTGATGTAAGCAGGTAGATTAACATTGTTATTAAAGATTTATGACTCTTTAAAAATATTTCCCCAGTTTTTTAATGCTTTAATGAAGTTATTCACTTTACAAGATATCTATTAAAAGTAAATGCTAACCAAAACAGGGCTGAAAATACCATTCCTTAAGGTTGGAATAAACAATGAGTTGTATTATAATGAGCTGTTCATAGGGTGAATTGATTAAATGTCAGTACTCACTAAAATCTTAACTCTGTATGTCCTGTTGCATGAAAAGCTTTGAAATATTTAAAGTGTTGTACAGAAGACCATACACTGGAGGGGAAAATATATATATACCAACCTTAAGGAATGGTATTTATATATATATATATAAAACTTTTAACATTTCTTGCTTTAGGGAATTTAGGACCACTATAGAGTGGGAATGTTTTCTGTTATTATAAGCAATTAGTTCTTATTGATAAAATGACTGTGCAGGGCATAAAGAAGTAGCTATTATAACGATAAGAACACTATCAAATAGGCATTTTTCAATTAAGAACTTAAGCTTAATTCCAGATGTAAAGTATTATAACTTGGGATAAAGTACAAAATAGTTCATGTGTTAAAAATTAAAGATTAGTTTATCTGCCAACTTTTTCTAGTAAATGATTTCGTTGTTAATTAGTGGCATTTATATGAAACATTCTTGTCATATGACTTTATGGAATTGGTAAGCACTGTTCATATCAGAAAATGATTTATCTTAATTCTTGATTCTCTTTTCCTTCTTTATATGTCAAGCCATCCCTACTATTTTCGCCCATTACCCAACATAAAACCATCCATGGTTTATGTTGCAATGATAGATCCTTTATTCCTTCCTTGACAATTGTTCCTTAACTGCTCTAGGTTACAATACTTAGTGTCACTAGTAACTATTAGCCAAAGTGACCTTATTTAAGAAACCCAAACTAACAACTATAACAGGGAAGGGACTCATGTAAATTCTTTACAATGAACCCTTACTCTGATTACTCTCTAAAGACTTGCAAGCAAGAAGTTATATTCATGAATCAGAATGTGGAATTTCTCATCACATTAACTTAATGTCTACAGATTTTAGGAGCACCATGTCTTTGTTGTATCTTTCTTCTCATGGAGAAAAGTATCACTGTGGGTTACTGCATAGACCTACTGCAGTTTATCAACTTAAACTATAAGAGATATGTATTAAATGCCTTCGACTTATTTAATGTAGCTTCTCTCTCCCTTATAGAGCAAATGTAGTTACATTTCCCCATCATTGGACCACTTTTTCATGGTTTCTTGACATGGGTCCCTTTGAGATTTTAATGAAGCAATGATTAATATGAACTTATGTATGTGACCAGGGTTCACCAGATGAGTGCTGGGCATGGCAGAGCTATTTCTAAGGTCTGGGCTGCTTCTATCAGTTCCAAATCCATTCCTGGGAACTAGGCTTGGGGCTAGATTCCTCATGGAACATTGCTGGAAAGTTAATTCTATGCTTTAAAACTCACATAGCAGGTGACCATTTGGGGGACTCTATATAGCACTGAGTTCTTAATAATAATAATAATAATAATAATAATAATAATAATGTGTTGAACATGAGCTGTGAGATATCCCAGTTCTAAGATAGCTACATGTATTATTCTCAATCCACATAGCAACAGGTTTACCAATATTTAATGTACAGGTTGACTTTGGGGTTTGGTGTTCATTTCAAACATCAGATGGTCATCAATATGCTATCAGCAGTGTCACCCTCACTCATGCATTGTTTCAGCCTATTGTGACATATCACAGTTATCAGGGTCTTACTGAGTTAATATTGCAGATTACAATATATGATTTAAACTCCCATAACTGACAAAAGGCAGAAGAATGTTCCTGCAAAGAAACTTCATGCTGAAGGCAATTATAATAATCCAAATCTAATCAAACAATAAGACCTGGCCATGCTGACATTTCTGATACTGATGTAGCCATGTTTTTAGAGAAAACAAGACCGTCTAATCAGTTCTGACAAAATGTCAGCCAAAAACTTAGAAACAACTAGGAGATTATGAGCAATATGGATTTACATCTTCTATTATTGATTGTGAATCTTGCCCCAAGTGTGTTGTTGTGTTCAAGAAATAAACTAATGATAAAAGCTTGGTTTATATCTTGAGATTGTAATTGCCTTGAATTGGTGACGAATTTCCAAGAAATTTGGCTATTATGGATTTTAATCTGATGAAGCAACTGAGATGAAACAGGCTGAAAACATTTCTCCAAACACTAAACCTCATGTAGGTATCACTGACATAAATGGATGTGAAGTTCCTCGGATAGCATCTTTTACCTTCTCTAAGGGGCACAGGGCATGCCTCCAGTTCCGACTCCCTTTCTAAAAACATACTCTTGTATTCCCTGCAAGTCTTTTATGTAGTCTACTTTCCAAATCTGCATGGAACTTCACTGATAGCTGCCTGCACCCTTATTCATGGTTCTGTTTTCTCCTGGAGTCTTGAAGAGAGGTCATTTTTGCTTAGAATCCTTCATCTCACTTTTGATTCCAGGTTGAACTGAACTGTCTAAATTCCCCTTTCCTACTACACTCTAACAAGTGACACCCTCAAACCGTTATCTGGAGCTCTGTGTGAACCAGTCTTCCTTTTCTGTAACAGAAATTCTGAAAGTGTCTTCATCAACCCCAGTCTCTTTCTCCTTCAATAATCCCTCCTGTGAGTCACTCTATAGAGCTATCTCTCTACGTTCAGAAGCCCTAGTTCATAGGTAGCAGCTCCTCACTTTCTTCTCCCACAGCTTCCCATAAATTCTTTTTGTAACCCTTTCTTCCTCCCCATCCTGACCATTGTTCCATGTTCAGAAGCTCTTAAACTGAACCTACCAGGCCCACAACTTCACTCTCATTGTCTCTTGAGTTCAAACATTAGCCTGTTTTAAAGGTCTACACTAGATAGCTTTGTAAGCTTAAAAGCTCGATACATTGCAATTCCCATTTCTTTTTGAGGAAGATACCGTGCCAGACTATTTCCAGGCAGTCCTGATTTAAATTTTCTATCCCATTGACCCATATGTGCCTGCACATTGTTCATGCTATGTGTTGGCTTTTAAAAGGTGGGTCTCCTCAATGCCCACACATTAAAGAAGGCTGTAACTTTTATTTAATATGGCAAATCTGAACATGCTAAAAGTGATATCTTGCAATCCCTCTTTAATTCTGAAAATTCTGCTGAGTGCTGACATTTTGATGACATTGGAGATGCCACAGCAGACAGCTGTGAGAGAGTATGAGACTACATGTCTTCTTGTAGAGATGAGCCCACACAGTTTAAATAATAATACAGTTCATCACGACAACACTATGCAACCAAATCAAGCTATAGAATAAAGCCCCAGGAGTTCAGTGACAAGACTACACAGCATATATTCTAAAGCCATGTGTGGTGTATTAATATGCTTGGGCTGCAGCAGCAAAGTGCCCCAAACTGGGCATCTTAAACAATAGAAGTTTATTGTTTCACAGTTCTAGAGGCTCCAAGTCCAAGATCAAGGTGTGAGCGAGATTGATTCCTTCTTGGAGCTGTGAGGAAAGGGTCTGTTCCCAGCCTCTGTGCTTGGTTTGTTGATGGCATCTTCTTCTGGGTCTTGGCAAGGTCTTCTCTCTGTACTGATATCCTAATTTCTTCTTTCCTTGAAGAGGCCAGTCATTTGGGATTGAAGCCTACTCTAATAATAATCTTATTTTATAATTACCTTTGCAAAGGCCCTTTCTCTGAATATGGTCACATTCTGAGGTATGGCGGATTAGTACTTCAACATATAAATACTTGGGAGGACACAGTTCAGCCCATAACATAAGTAGGACAAACAAGAAGTGATTTGTTTGGAAGAGGAAAGGCTTGTATTGGAGAATCTAGACTCTGAGTTGACTTTAAAGAGGTTTTAATTGGGAGGGAAGGGCAGGCTTATGAGGAAATCCTGCTGCATTTACATCCTCACAGCATCAACACTGAACAAATGACTCACCGTAGGCAAAATTAAAATCATGTAAACCAGTATTCCTGGCTTAGCAAAGCGAAGCTTCTGAGGAGGCATCTCTTGAGGGAGCATGAACATTAGTGTGGGGTCTGATTTTTCTTAAACATCTCTACAGCCCTCTCCTTTGTTGATGTTCCCTCTGTTCTGAAATAGGCCAAACCAACCTCCATTGCACCTGGCTCCTTGCCTCACTGCCAAGGAGGTTTAATTAGCAATAAGGAAGGAATGGATAGGGAGACTGAAGCAGAGGGAAGTCAGGACCATGGTAGCACTTGTGGTGTCAGAACAGAGACTAGAAAGGAAAAAGGGCAAACCACAGGGCTGCACAGAGGATCCAGACTGTGCTAAGCAAAGTTGTCATGGGTGCCATTCTGAGATAGAAAAGACAGGTGGTCATTGGACACAGCAACAAGAAATCTATTTTGTAAGCTTTTAAAATTTGTTTAATTCTTCTTGTCTTAAAAATATGCTCTTTCAGTGTCCCTTTTTTCTTCTGAGGCTTTAAGATAGAAAACATGAAGACCACATACGTGATAAGCACTAGTATTAAAATCGATTGTGGACCAAAAGAGGATCCTGGAACTTGTATGGTAGGTGACTTGGTAAACATGATGCTTAAGTACCAGGGCCACTGTAGCACAGTCAGCTTCAATTGGGAGCAGCAATATTGCTGGTGTGACACTTGTAACTCAAATCTTCTATATTTAGAAGAACTTCAGAGAAGACCTCATTGATAGATCACAGTTGGCAGCAATCTGAAAGGAGTGATATACATGGTTATCTGTGTGAGGGGTGCTCTGCTCTTGAAGTATCAGGAATAATAAGCGCAAAAGGCCTGAAGCGCAAAGTATGCTGGTATTTATGAAACAGTAAGAAAGTCAATGGAGAGGAAGCAAAATTGGTTGGACTCATCTGGACAGTTCTTCTGTTGGTTTTGACTGGGCTCATGCATGTGTACCTGGCAGCTGCCCAGAAGCTAAGTACTAATTGGTCTTGGTGATCTCAAGTGGTTGACTTATCTCTAGTCCACATTGATCTCTCGTCTTCCAACAGGCTGTCCCATGCCTGTTCATATGGCATGTCACTTATGCCACGTTCTAGTGGTCAAAGCCAGTCTCACGGCCAACCCTCTATTCAAGGGAGTGGGGAAATAGACTCTGCTTCTTGATGGGAGGAACTGCCTTCCATGTGGCCATTTTGTAATCTACCCCAGGAAAAGAGACAGAATATGAAGTCAGAGAGTTGCATAGCCTCGTAAGTTGTAACTGTAAGTTTATATTTTGTTCATAATGTCAACCTTGTAAATGTGAGTTGGAAAGCTATCTGAGAGACTGAAGCAGAACTTTAGCATGATATGACTTAGTAATTGAAGAGCATCTGTCTGGCTGCTCTATGGAGAAGAGACCACAGGGTCAAGGAGAAGCCTAATGAACAAGTAGAGAAGACACTTGTAGTAATCTCAGTGAGACTTGAAGTTGACTTGAACTGGGAAGGGAGCAGTGAAGATGGTGAGAAGTGACCACATTTCAGGTATACATTGACTGTCTTCCCTGTCTTCTCATGATCTCTGTCACTTTAAGTGGAAGCTTTTTGTGGGCAAGGTTTGTTTTATTTTTTCACAGTGTTCTCAGCATCTAGGACCATGGCAGGCACATGGTAGATGTTCAATACGTATTTCCTAAATGAATGAACCAAAGAATCTGTGAGACTTTCAATTTCCAAGGTGAGTTTACAGAAACCAGATAGAGCCCCATTCTCAGAAACTCCTTAGGAGACCCCACTGGCTCCAGGCAGCTCATGGCATGTTGCATAGATGCAGGAATCCATTTGATGTCCTTGGATTGTCTGCTGGGATGGGAGCGTCCTTGAGTTAAGCACTTAGCAGCATATGTATGGCCATAAAGCCTAAGGGAATTCATTTGGGAAGGGTTATTTAGTAATGCATTTTAAGCCAGTTCATTTTACTTCATTGCATTCTGCATTGTTTATTTGAATCTATGGGTTGAGTTTTTATTACTATAAATAGAGGTAATAAAACACAGAGTCTTGGGTTGGTTTTTGTTTTTGTTTTTGTTTTTGCCTTAGAGGAATAATTGGTGGAATAAACTCAGAATTTGAGGCATCTTAAATGGTATTGTCAGCAAGTCAGTAAACATAATTGTTCTGTTGGCTGATAGGACCTGGGCATCCCCAAACACATAGTGTTCACAAATAGGCATTCTTTAACATTTTAAAACCTCAAGGCTTCCAATTAGCATGACTCTGGGGATTTTTTTTTTTTTTTTTTTTGCCTAGTCTTGTGTAGAATGTCAAGGCTGTGTCCCCTGCGTGAGGTCTCTCCACCTGGCACTAGTGAGGAAATAGGCTCTGCAGGGTCCATCCTTCCATTCTTGCTCCAGAACTCAGTCCTCAGCTCTTTCTACTCTCCCCCAACTCTTAAGTGTCTCTCTCTATTGGATTATTTCCAAGAGTCATGATATAGGGTTATATAGCCCCCAATAACCTTGTTTTAAGAAGAATCAGAACAGAAAAAGCAACAACCTAACTGACAAACCTTCCTCCAACCCAGCTACTGCTGTAATCTCCTCTTACTTCTTCAAAGCGTTGTCCACACACTACTGTTTCCGAGTCTTCACCTCCCCTTCATTCTTCAGTTCACTCAAAACTGGTTTATTCCTCTTCTACTTTCCTGAAACTGCTCTTGCCAAAGGCAGCCATGATCTGGGAGAGGGGTTTTAAGACACATCTGAATATAACACATAGTGTCCTCCTCCTTCTTTGTTCTTTTCCTATCCTCCTGATTCCTTTCTCCTGGGTTCCCTTTATCTCTCTAACTGCTCAGTTTTGTTTTGTTTTGTTTACTCCTGGTTCCTCTGCTATCAGAGGTGGTAAATCTTTTATGCTCACAAATCCAACTCCTTACTTGACATTGTCGCCTGCCTGTTTTGTGGGGATTCAAACTAAAAGTTTCTGTAACAGAACTCTTGGTCTTGCTTCCAGAATCCTTCTGCTCCAATCTCCCCATCTCAATGCATTGCACCTCTGTTCACTTGCCTTCTTAAGCCACCAACTGGTCCAAGTCATCACCATCTCTTGTTTGGACCAGTTGAACGACCTTCTAAATGGATTTTCTACTTCTCCCCTGCTCAGATCCAGTCTCCATACAGCAGTGAAGGAAGCATCACTTCTTGTCTTAAAAACCTTTATTGGTTGGGTTCCCTCATGTGATTGAGAGAAGACCTCAAATCTCTTGGAAGGACTCCCAGGCACTGCCTGACCTGGACCACGCCTACTGCTTTGAACTAGTTCCTGGTCACTCACTCTCTCACCTGTGTCTTCTGTCTGTAGTTTCGCGTGTTCCTCAGAATTACCACAAGGTGGCTGGTGGTCTTCCCTTTACCAGGCACATCTGTCCCCTGCTCTTCTCCAGATGAATCCCCAAACCTCAATGAGCTCCTTCTCTTTTCCTGATTCAGAGCAGCCTGTGCTTTCTCATAGCACTCGGCACCACGTACAGCTAGCTGCGTGCTCACTCTCTTTGTGCCATTTGTGGTCCAACATTCGCACCTTCCACTCATTTAAGCACCTCCTGAGCAGTAACTTGCCTGTCTTTTCAGCGATGTATAAGCAGCAGCAAGAACAAAGTGAGCACTAAAGTAGGACTAATTTCAATTCCCGGTTTATTTTGGAAGACAGGGTTGTGTGTGTGTGTGTGTATTTCACAAGGTCTTGCTGTGTTGCTCAGGCTAGTTTTGAGCTTCTGGGCTCAAGTGATCCTTCTGCCTCAGCCTCCCAATGGTTGGGATTACAGCTGTGCGCCATCAACCCTGGCTGACAATTGAGTTTAAAGAAGGCCGTCACCAGCTTCTGTGGGCCTGTTACCTTCCTGTGGGGCCTTGTTGTGAGCCCAAGTCCAAATGTTGCTTTGCAAAGCACTACTTCTATGCATGCTGATTTTCCCCCAGATGTATAACTGAAAGTTAGTTCAGGAGTGCAAGAAAAGGAGCTGGTCCTGAAGTATGTCTACCCAAATGAATCAATTTAAGAAAAGTTTGCACCATTTTATCAGATGGCTTTAAAAGGTTAGTGAATAAACATGCCAGATGGGTAGATAGGAATAAATAATTCACAGCCTCCCAAATGAACCATATTACAGCACAGCCGATTCAGTCATGTTTTATTTATCTCTCGATTGAAGAAAATCAATTTGAGAGATTTCCAGAGCAATCCTGGTGCTTCGCTATTCTCCGTCCTCTATGTGTTAAGTTAGGTGGTTCTTTTCAGATGAGGCAGTGGCAAAAATTCTCTCTCCTCTTGGTCTTATTACTAAACTTCTGGTAAAATCCCTGCGCAGTCAGTGCTGCCGTGTCTGTGCATTTGTTTTTCTCACGTGTTTCTCTAAAATGTTAATCTGCAGAATGACACTTATGCTAGTGTTTAGTTCCCTTCCATCATCTCTATCCTCCTCAAATGTCCCAACTGGGTAGTGTTCACTCATCTCCTTGCTGTTGTTGTCTCTGTGCTTGAAAAAAGTCTTAGAACCTTCCACTGTCTGACCTTGTATGGGGTCGAGGGACTGCTTAGGAGAAAACAACTTGTATTATAAAGATGCTGTTCATGCATTTTCCCCCAGATCCAGTTCCTTAAAGATTTGTCCATAGGTTTAGATATTTTTGTGCAGCTGTTCATCATTGCATGATGTTACAGCTTTGAATTCTTTCCAAATATTCCAAAATGTGGTACCATCATGCATGGTAGGCACATAGAGGATTTTACTTTTTTTTTAAAAAAATCTCAGTAGCGTAAGATTAATTTTTCTAAAGTCACTATGGGATCTTTTTACTCTAAGTAGACAAAGCGAAACCAATATCGCAGCATTTCTTTTTTTAGAAGTTCATGTGGTAGCAGAAACTATTTTCTAAATCACTTGTAATAACAGTTTTCTGCAATTTGGGGGTGGGCTGACACTGAACTAAACTATCTACGATATTCAGTGTTGTTTGTTGAAATTGTAGGCTTGGAAGACTTGGGAAATCTCAGCTCCTTGATAGATGAAACAGGTGCTTGGAGGTAGTATAGTGGGTGCCATCTATTTCCTGGTGAGAGAGAATCCCTCAAACCCTAGCACTGAGGTGTGGTCAGTCTGATTTCATAGAGATAGATTCAACTTTGTGGTTGTAGGTAGTTAGATAGACAGACAAACAGAAAGTCTTGAGTGGTTGAAATGCTTCGTTGGAGGATACTAACTTCAAGGATACTATTCATTGACTTGACCAACAAAATCAGGATGATTTTCTTTATCACCCACAGTATATATTCTGGTGATCATTAATAAGAACTCATGCTCCAAAGTCTAGAGTCATGCCACTAAATGTTTATCATCTCACTCCTAATGATTCTCTACCTCACAAGATACATACCAACCTGTGTTTACAAGAGTAGTGTCCACAGAGGCATGTGCGAAAACTATTATAATGTTGCTGTTTGTACATCTTTTCATCTAAACAAAAGTCACTTTTATCAAAATTTTTCCCGAAAAAGACAAGAATATAAGAAAGTAAACAAGCTCCAAGTTTCAATTTAACTGGTGCAAAATTTTTATATAAATCTGTTTATTCCTTCACCTTTACTCAACGTCTTAAAAATACTAGATGTTGGCTATCATGGAGGCTTTCTGAATATGTTTCTCAAAAAAAAAAAAATCTCCTTTCACCCTCTCTTCCATCAGATTTTTTGATGAGTTTCTTCTTTTCTCATAAACTGATGAGGCTTTGATATCAAGCTCATTTGACAGTGGTCCTCGCTGAGGAGGAAACAAAAGCCCAAAATACAAGATTCAGGGACACACAGAAAGTGGTGCTAAGTGCATATCTAGGGTTATGAAGAAAATTGACAAATTAAGAAATGAGAAGACACTTATTACTAAAAAGTTATTTTTCTTGCAAAATGCTGTTTACAACGTTCCACTTCAGCTTCTGTTAAAAAAAATATTTCTGTGGAGTCAAGACTTATTGTCTTATTTCTGAACCTCACTGATGGCAACATATTTTTTTTTCTTTCTGCAAAAGGATGAAATAATTGCAGCAGCATGAGCCACAAAGTGCAGTTAAATGCTATGAGTAGATACCATCGGGTAGCAAAGCTTAGGTAGGCCAGGCACGTTAGCTCACATCTGTAATCCCAGCAGTTTGGGAGGGCAAGGTAGGAGGATTGCTGGAGCCCAGGAGTTTGAGATCAGCCTGAGAAGCATAGCGAGCCCTCATCTGTACAAAACAATCAGAAAAATTAGCTGAGTATGGTGGTGTCTGCCTGTAGTCCCCACTACTTGGGAGAATTGCCTGAGCCCAGGAGGCTGAGTCTGCAGTGGGCCATGATCGTGTCACTGTACTCCAGTGTGGATGACAGAGTGAGACCCCAACCAAAAAAAAAAAAAGAAAAGAAAAAGTTTAAGTAAATCGTTTTTGATTTCACATCGTGGGTTTTTAATTCTTAAAACAATTAATATAAAGTAAATTTAATCAATGGAAAAATAT
The DNA here is from genome assembly GCF_000164805.1 of Carlito syrichta. NCBI lineage: Eukaryota > Metazoa > Chordata > Mammalia > Primates > Tarsiidae > Carlito > Carlito syrichta. The sequence continues at coordinate 337,081 of NW_007249300.1, read as the reverse complement.
GAGAAACCACATTGTATTTTATTTTACATTGAGAATTATGGTATTCATTTCTTCTTGATTATAAAAGTAAAACTTCTAAGAATATCAACCCGTGGGCCATGCAACAATTCTGGATTTAAAAAGGGAAGATTACCACTGTACCAAAAGTCATGCTGCTTTCAGGGAGACAAACAAGCTGGAAGTAAGAAAAAACATCATTTAGGGCACATTGGCAATTGTGCCACAAACATGATCACTGAAAAATGGCACCAAAAATTCAGATTTTAGACCCCTTCTGTATTTTTTCTTTATCTGTGTAATCCATTTTCATCTTAAAACCCAGGTATCTGTTACTTTTAATTCTGCATTATAAACCAGTTCTGTGAAAAATTAGGAATTGGGTGGGCGGACTCTGTTGTTAACAGTTTTTCAAAGACATCCTGGTGTTGACAATAGCCGAAATGCGAAATCAACATAAGTGTCTATTAACAGAGGAATAGACAAAGAAAATGTGGTGTATACATAATGGAATATTATTCATCCACAAAAGAATGAAATCTTGTCGTTTGTATCAATATAAATAAAACTGGAGGTCATTATGTTAAGTGAAACAAACCAGGCACAGAAAGATAAATATCACATGTTCTCACTTATATATGGGAGCTAAAAGAGTTGATTTCATGGATAGAGAGCAGAATCATAGTTATCTTTTTTTTTTTTTAATTGTTTTAAAGATGCGGGATACAATTCAGGGTTAGATATACAAGTGGTCATTGTACAGGTAGAATGATAGTTATCAGAGGCTGGGAAGAGTGCATGTAGGGTGGGGTGCAGAGCAAAGAGAGTTTGATGTGTGAGCACAAACATACAGTTAGAAAAAATAAGTTATTTGTTTGATAGCACAGTAGGCTGATTATAGTTAGCATCAATATATTATATATTTCAAAATAGAAGAGAAGAACTGAAATGTTCCCAACACAAAGAAATGATAAATATTGAGGGTGATGGATATACTCAGTATGGCTGTTTGATCATTACACACTGAATACATGTTTCAAATATCATGCACCCCATTAATATGCATAAATATCATATATCAATAAAAATATTACATCATATTTTTTATGAAGGCATCATCGTGTTGAGACTCTAGTTTTTTGTATCTTTTAATATCCTCATTCAAATATATGTTTATTTTATCTAACTAGGGAAAGTAGCCTTTGATCTAATAAGACTATCCAAAATCTTCTTTTAAGCCAAGCAGTAATAAGTTTCTTCAGTATATTCAGATATATTATTTCAAATTTTAGTCATACTTTTCATTTGATCACTAACCAACACTCATTATGGTTGTTGTATTGAAATAGTGAACTATATGCTGGGCATAGATTGCCTCCTTTGGAAAGGAAATCTCTTCCATTCTCCAATGTTCACAGAAAAAATCCTAAGATACCTTGAATATTGCCAATTCAATGTATAAAGAAAGAGCTGTCTTGGGTCATGTTGTCTACTAATGATTTTGAGGAAAAATAATTTTGTTCTGAAATAATTAATTTAAAATAATTTCATTGTAAATACATCGTGTATTGCCTAGTATTCTGTTTACTAGAGGTGTTAGCCATGTATTAGCATTTCTTTTATCATGAGTATCATAAAAACTATGTTTACCACCTCTGTCATTCTTTAATTTGGTGACTTTTAATACAACACAAAATTTTCTTGTTAGGCCTTGGGGAATACAGCGACTATCACTTCATAGATATTAGGAATATACATTTATACTATTGTCTGAGTCTGCTGTTATTGATTATAATGTAAAGATCTGTAACTTTGATTATGTTGGCATTGACTAACTCTGTGACCTTGAGTAAGTGTTGTCTTACCTTTGTCCTCAGTTTCTATAAAATTGGAGCTTGGACATTGGGAATTTCTAATGCCTTTTTTAAATTCCCAATATTCTCTAGTTCAAATAAATATCCACTTTATGTTACATTATGCTGTCGTATTGTATTGTGACTGTGCCCTTTGTATTTGAAGACGCTGTTTTTTGCCCATGACTAGCAGCAAGAATGCACCCGCCCCTATCATGAGACTATCCAGGAGCCCCCAGCCACCAGCCATCTTAATAGCACACAAGACACATTACTTTGGAGATTTCAAGGATTTTAGAAGCTGTGTTCCAGCAGAAGGGGCAGAGACCAAATATACATATTTCTTATTATGCCACGGATGCTCACAACGTTCTGTGAGGTAGGTACTATCATCCCCATTATGCAGATGAGAAAACTGAGGCTCTGAAGGTCAAACAAATTTCCAAGCTTCTGTAGGAAATGGCAGAGTTGGGTCTCTTATTGGGGTCTGATCATTTCAAGACCAACATCACCGTCAGATGGAAGACACAGGCAGAGACACATTTCACAGATGTGGCCTCCATAAAGCTTTCCAAGCAGAGCTCCTCTTCTGCAACTGCAGGAGCTTTCTCATGTGACTCAGTACCTGGAAATTCACCAGCCCTGGTTTGCGTTGTCCACTGTCCACTCCCCAGCCTTGTAAAGGATGGCCAGAGTAGCTTCCAAAGATCATGGTGGCCCAATGGGCCACCTCATGGCCTTGGTGCTCCCTCTGAACCTCTTGCTCTGTACTCTCCTCTTTATCCTCCCTCCCCTGCCTCAGACTGGCTGGGCCTCCTGCAAGTAAACACATCTGGTCCTTTGGTCCTTTGTTTTTTTCTCCACTGGGAACTTGTCCTGCCCCGAGAACCCTTCCACCCCCAGCAAGTTCCTTTCCTCTCCCTGGCCTTCCAAATTCTGTGCCCACTGCTGCGACCTTATGCCTGCCCTCCCTCTCCTGTTTCTGAGCTCAGAAATGCCCAGATATAGGCTTATTTCTTTTAGTAGGAAGCACATTTAATATATTGATAGCCGCTTCATAATGTATTAATTATTTGGGTGGTATAAGTCGCCTTTATTTGCAAACCATGCTCAACTGCAAGACTTCCAGTCACTAAGCTTTTGTTAAATAAGTTTATTGAAGAGTAAATTATTCTTTAATAGGGACATAACTGCCTAGAAAGCAATAATATGGTAATCTGATTTTTTAAAATCAATAGTGCTTCCCTCAAGCCCTCCTCTCTTCTCCAAATCCCTTATTTTTTTTTTCACTCTGAGTATCTCTTGGGAAAGAGAAAACTTAAGAAAATGTGCCTTCACATCTTATATCAGATAAATCTCCTCCCTAAGTTGCATAAAAGGTGGTCCAGTTGTCATGTGGATTTTTTTCATATGCAGCTCTTCTGTAATGTTTGTTATTTTGGAATGATTCCGAATAAACTGAACTGTCATAAGAAGTAGCACAGGTGACACTTTGTAACACGCCTCAACTGCAGTCTTGGGCCCGGCCACTTCTAATGTTCATGGGACAGGTGTTTTCTGCCGCTCCCATGAGCAGTGGGCCGGCTCCCTTGGAAAGAGTTAAGAAAGAGAAAAGAATGGGTAAGAGTGAGAAGATGACCCAAGCAAGAATGAGAGAGGTTTCTGGGTAAACCTAGAGGCATTGTGGCAGAGTGATGTAGGCACTGGACAACTCCAGTGGTTGCACTGATGTCTCATAGCCAGCTCGGTGGCCGTTAACTTCTCTGCAGGGGACACTTTTTCTTTTCCTTAGAATGAAGGGCCCTCAAGGAACTTTCCGCCTCCTTCCAACTGTGTCCTTGTGAGGACAAGCTCCAAACTGTGTGTGTGCGCAGATCTTCAATAGGCTGAATTCTGTCCTCAGTGAACACATTCTTCATCCGTGCCCACTGTTTACTTCAGAACCAGACTGCTTTAGCTTTCCTCTCTTATCTGAGGAACGACCCTTTCTCCAGAACAGCTGTGTCATTTAGTCTGTAGGGCAGTTTCCTCTCTTGCGGCATAAAGTCAGATCCAGAAGCTGTTTGGTACCAGAATATTAGCGTCATCCTCATCTTTCTTGACAGCTTTCTTCCAATTCCGAATCAGTGTCAGAAAAGGCCAGCTCCTAATCTGGGTGGTTACTGTGTATGATGACACAACATAAAGTGGCTATGCAGCATTGTGGACGTTATAGTAGCCTTGGCTTTGACCTTGGATGAGGATTATTAGCTCAGTCTCTCTGTCTATCAGTGTATCTCTATCAATCATCTATCTATACATCTTATGTTATCAAGAAATCTTTCCTTAAGTGATGTGCCTTTTACTCCATTATCAATGCTTCATTGAGTCTTTTTTTCCCAAAAATTAGTATGCTGTGCTGTACATATTACACATAGTTTGTTGCATTCAGAACCACAAAGAACTTGGACATGTTTTTAACTAGTCACATTGAGCCTGCCAGCCCATTAGTCACCATCTGACATCATGCTCTCTGCAACCCCCATTTCTCAAACACATTCTGGACGCGGTCACTCTGTAATGCAGGATGCTGGCTGACCCATGACACACTTTGGGCGTCACTGCTGCGAAGTTTCCCAGGAAACAGAGTGCAATTATCTTGACAAGAATTAAGTTCCTTCCCCTCATTTCTTCTAAAAGATGAGCATGCTTTAAAGTTCCAAAGAGAATACAACCAGAACATCTACCATCCAAACACAGCACCTGCTTTAGTCTTAGTGTGTGATAGACTGGAGCAGCGTTTCTTGACCTTAGCTTTATTGAATGTTGAGGTTAGGCAGATTTTTGTTGTGAGGTCTGTCCTGTGCCCCATGGGTTGTTTAGCAGCATCCCTGGCCTCCACCTCCAAGATGCCAGTGGCACCATCTCCAGTAATTACAACAAAACAGTCTCCAGATATTATCAAATATCCCCCAGTGATAGAGAGGGATAGGGCAAAAATCACCCTTGGTTGAGAACAGCTGGACTCGAATTAGGAGTTAAAGTGACTTTTGAGATCCTCTGTGCTGTCAAAACAAGTCACCTGCGTAAAACATTGCTCAAAGCAAAAGATAAAATATAAGAAAATATCCTAGCTATCCCTTTTTCTCCCGCTCCTTTCTGGGGATTAATGAGATGCCAGATCTCACATAAGAGATTCACAGTTCTTTATGTTAGTGGAAAGGATTTCTTTGCACTTCAAGCAAAGTGTTATGCAAACCACCATGGCAGGAAGTCAGGAAGCAGACATGATGTGGGGTTTAACTGAGAGCTGGGCCGGGCAGCCGTGCTCAGATGTACTCGTGGATATTTTTCCATTGGATTCGTCTAGAAGCATGTAGAAGTAGAAGAAGACTCAAGGATTTGCCTTTCTCAGAGAAGTTATCAGTTAGAGTTGTTTTGCCTTTGAAGAGATTACTGCTAAATGAACAACGCTCATGTACTCAAGCGCTGTGGTATATAGTGTAGGCACGTGTGTGTGTGTGTGTGTGTGTGTGTGTGTGTGTATCCTCACCACAACCTAATGAAATAATTGCTGTGATCCCACTTTAAAGATGAGGAAAATAAGGTCCTTCTTGCCCAAAATCACAGAGTGAAGAGGTGAAGTATCAGACCTGAACTGCATTTTGACCCCAGAGTTCAAACTTGCTAGCCAGCCTGCAGCCTTCCAGCAAGAGAGAAGTAGAGCAGACTTTGTTTAGGTAAATGACCCTTTTGGAGTTCCCTCTCTGGTTGTGCTAGGAGTTATGTTTAATTTTAAAAACCAAGTGCACTTCAAGTAAAAGATAACACATACCAACCAAGCAAATAATTCTCCCAATGATTTCACTCGCTTTGCTATTTTAAGGATTTTTTTTTCAAGGCTTTAAACAATAATTTGATTGAGTTATAATTTACATAGAATAAAATCCACCCATTTTAAGTACACAATCCAACCATCGCCACAATACAGTTCTAGAATATTTCATCACCCCCCCAAACATCCCTCATGCATGTAAGGGCTTTTTGTTATAGAATTCCTATAGAATTGTTGTAGTATTCTGAGAAAGAGAGGGAGGAGGGCGTGAAAGGAAAGGAAGAAAGAGAAGGTTCAATAATAAAGAGCATTTTCCAGGGACTTGTGGAGCAGAAGAGGCCATCAGCAACATTTTTAAAGAGGAAGAAAAGAAGGGGTTGAGAAGCTGGATGACTTGACTGAGTTGGGGATATACCAAGAGCTGGGTTTTCTGAATCTTAGCCTATTGCTTATGTGATTATCATGATGTGAAGATACTCAGTGATTTCAAACAGCCTTTTTAAATTTTGCTCGTGATTTTGTGGCCCGAAAGGGTTCCACTGGGTGGTTTGCTGTGATCATTGTGGTATCTGCTCAGGATTCTGGCACCAGGGAATCCACTTCCAAGACAGCCTTTTCACTCGCATGTCTGCTTTCTTGGTGCCCCTTGGGCTCCCTTTCCACATGGCGTCTCATCTCCCAGGACCTCTCCCGTGTGGCCTGAGCTTTTCATGGTATGGCTGTTTCAGAATAGTCACACTTCTTACATGGTGTGACTTCTAAGAGAGAAAACAGAGGATGCCAGACTGCCAAAATCTGAGCTTGAAATTGATATAGGGTCACTTCTGCCGTATGCTATTGATCAAAGCATTGACTCAGGAGGGTGGAGAAATGGGCACTACTCCTTGATGAGGATTGGTAAGAGCCACATGGCAGAAGAACACTTGGGTAAGGATGTATTTTGACCACCTCTGGAAAATACAGGAAGTGAGAACAAGACTAGGCAGGGCGATTTCTCTGGGACATTCTGTCATGATCAGACCTGGTTTTTTCTCCTGATTATGCAATAATCGTTGCCTTCTAGTATAAAATTCGGACTCTTTAGTTAATCCTGAAAGCCCCCAATACTTGCCCACATGAATTCTATTATCTAGCAACAATAAAAGCCTCACTCTCCCAAACACAGCAACTCCTTTGTGTATCTTTCTTCCTGTCTGTCCTTCCCATGTCTCCCCAAGTCCTCAGCTCTCTTTCCACCTCACCACCTCTTCTTACTCACCTGTCAAACTCAGCTCAAGCAAAGCACTTGTTCTGGAAGCCTTGCCTGATGACCGCAGCAGAAACAAGTTCTCCATTCACCAAGCGCCCTGTTCACGTTTTGCTATGAGTATGCACCATACTGCATTGTGATTTGTAGAGTTTCGTGTTTCTTTTTGTTTTCCTACTCGGGCTGTGATCTCATGAGAACAGAAATGTTTCCACACACTAGTGACTTCTATAGGGTCTGGCATGTACCAGGTTTTCAGTAAGTGCACAGTGAATGAATACATTTATGTGTATCAGATACTTAAAGGGATAAGAATTCCATGTGTGCTTTTATATGGGTGGGGTGATGGTGTCATCCCACGGTGTGACTTCTCTAACCAAGAAATGAAGTGAAGCTCAGGTCTGTGTAATTGCAGTCATTGCACACATTCAACACTCATCTTGATGGGCTGTGTCCTTCCTGTTACTGACTCAGTCACTTTCTGGTCTTATCACCATTGGTTCAGTCTCCAGAAGCCTAATTAAGGATGTAAAGCAAGATTTAGAGGCATTCATACACAATTATCCTAAGATATATTAAATGTCATTTTTTTGTTTAAGGTATATTAATATATTTTACCAAATTGTCTCTGATGAAAAGCTAATGTGGACATATATTTAAAAAAAATTTTTATTTTAAAGATGTGGGGTACAGTTCAGGGTTAAGCATACAAATGGTCACTGTACAGGTAAAGTTTGGGACTCACTTTGGTCTCCACGTCACTTGGTTTGAGACCATGTACCCTTATTGATGAAGTGTGCCCCCTCCTATCCCCTGGCAGTTTCCCACTGCTGCCAATCTCTTTCTTATAGTATTATGATAATTGTTCAGGGTCCACTTATGAGTGAGAACATGTTGTACTCAGTTCTTTGTTTCTGTGATAGATCGTTGAGTATTACAGACTCTAAACCCATCCAAGTTGCTATGGAGTTTATAATTTTGTCCTTTATGGTTACATAATATTCTATCGTGTATATGTACCAATTTTTTTTAATCCAATCCGTGGGCAGCACGGTTGGCTCCATGATTTTGCTATCATGAATTGTATTGCAATAAACGTGTGCACAGGCCTCTTTTTTATAGAATGATTTGAGTTCCTCCAGGTATAATCCCAGAAGGGGGATTGCTAGGTCATATGGGAGGTTGACTTTTAGATCTTTTAGGAATCACCACACTATTTTCCACAGAAGTTGTACTAGTTTAAACTCCCACCAACAGTGTAGAAGTGTTCCCTTTTCCCTACATCCTCTTCTGCATCTGTTGTGTTTAACTTGATAATGGCCATCCTGACTGGAGTTAGATGGTATCTCCGTATGGTCTTGATTTGCATTTCTTTGATGATTAGTGAGGCTGAGCGTTTTTCCATGTATCTGTTGGCTGCTCATATGTCTTCTTTTGAGACACGTTTGTTCATATCTTTTGCATACTTTCTTTTGCACACTTTTTAATAGGGCTGCTTTTTTCTTTTCTTCTTGACATATTTAAGTTACTTGTAGATCCTAGATGTTAGGCCTTTAGATATACAGTTGGCAAATATTTTTTTCCATCTATGGACTGTCTCCCCACTCTCTTGGTGGTTTCTTTGGCTTTGCAGAAGCTTGACAGTTTGATGAGGTCCCACTTGCCTATCTTATTTCTTATGGCATGGGCACTTGGGGTTTTGATCAGGAATTGGTTGCCAGTTCCAATTTCCATAAGGGTGTCTCTTGCATTTTCTAAGGTTCTTGCAGTTTGAGGTTTTACGTTTAGGTTTTTGATCCATTGAGGGTTGGTTGTTTTGTATGGCGATGAGCAAGAGTTTTGTTTTAATCTTCTGCATGTGATCAACCAGTTTTCCTAGCATCGTTTACTGAATAGATTCTCCTCTCCCCAGTGGTTGTTGGTGGTGGAGGCTTTGTCAAAGATGATTTGGTTGAGAAATTGAGGTCTTGCGTCCAGAATCTCTATCCTGTTCCATTGGTCTGTATGCCGGTTCTTGTACCAATACCAAGCTGTTTTGATTATTGTAACCTTATAATAAAGTGTATAGTCTGGAAGTGTGATATCTCCCACTTTGTTTCTTTTGCTAAAGATTGTTTTGGCTATTTGTTGTCATTCATGATTCCATATGAATTTCTGTATTGTTGTTTCCAGGTCTGAGAAGAATGCTGCTGGTAATTTAATGGGTATTGCGTTAAATCTGTAGATTGCCTTGGGTAGTATAGACATCTTAACAATTTTAATTCTTCCAATTTATGACATGGGACATTTTTCCATGTCAAATGTCATTTTATAGAGAAGAACATTGAGGCCCTTATGAGAAAAATGACTTGCTTGGTAGAATTCATTCACAGCTCTTGGATTGTCCCGGCACTGTATGCTTTCTCCCCATAGCCAAGAGAAAGCCATGTTGTAAAAGATTCTGCATAAATTCCATGTAAGGGATGCTCTACTTCAGGCTCTGGTCCCTAATCACCAAGGGTGCTGTTCTGACCACCTGGAGAACATACGGTGTTTGGCCCACATGAACTGAAGTATTTCAAGTGGGAAGTAGTTCCTTTCCATTAAAATCTTGCTCCAAAAGCAAGTTTAAAGACAGCAATAGCCTGCTGAGAATTTTAATAAGCTCCTTTAGCAAAGGTAGCTTTCAAATCCTTGTGGAGAGAAGAAATAAATCTAGTTATGACCACCTACTAATTAGTTAAATGGAGTTCCCCTGGGGAGCCCGTATGCAAACATAATTAATACTGAATATTGAAAGCAGTAATGAAATAAAAATGCATTATATGCAGACACACACCTTTAATTCATGTGGGACAAAATCTAGTTACCAAGACTAACTATATTAGACAGTTGATACTTAGGGGACAATTTCCTTGATTTGAAATAATGGATAGCACCTGCTTTTGTTATGAGCAACAATTAAAACAGAGAAGGGAAAGGCAGCATGAGCTCTTGAAAACTGAAGAGCTAAAATGTATTTTTATTTCAACTTTGGAGTGTTAAATATGGGTTAGTAAGCCTTTGATGAGTATGAAATCTGTAACAAAGCGATTAAGCAAGAGTTAGTGTTGCAAGATGAGATACGGATGTTTCTGAAAGAATTAAAGAAAGCAAATGGAGGAATAAATATGCTTTTTTCTAGAGTGAGTTCTGGAATCTTTGGTTTTCCTTATATGGACTCAGTACCCTGTAGTTGCTAACTTAATGCTTCTTGTTAGGTAGTTAACACAGTTGATGCTGCCGTTAATATTGTTATTCCAAGGATTCTTCTCAGTTAGACGTAAACTTCCAACTAAGCATCCTTATTCCTTCTAAGAATACTGAATATTGAAAGCAGTAATGAAATAAAAATGCAGATGACTATCTACTTCCTTTCTGTGAATCCAGAGACAGTCACATAAGAGAGTCTACAGGATTCAGTCTCTTATTTCCAGAGGCTTGGTGTTTGGATAAAGGGCTGCTTCGGCTGGAGGGTTTTTTCTAGGTGGGCACTTCTTTGGAAGGCTCATCTCCCTGGGTCCCTGTCACATTCAGCATCTCTCCCTATTCTAGGCCTCTGGACCCTGCTGGTCTCGATTCTTACTTGATAACCCGTCCTTCATTTTGTATTAATTTATCCCTCAAGGGAGTTGAATTTTGGAAATTTCCAGACTATCTGATCACTCTGACCTGGTCCAGTATTCTTGGTTCCTTTGCTGTTCCCTATGGCCTTGGGCCAGTTTCACCTTTTCCAGATTAATCCAGGACTTTATTCCCCTGGCCCTCACCTATTCCTATTGTCCACTCCAGTTAAACCCAATAGTCATGAGGAAGGCTGGGAAGAATCTCCTTACCAGAGCAAAGTCTTCTAAGAGGCCAGCTTCTGCCAGGGACTTCCTTTTTGGGGAAAGAAAATTCCCTTCCTACTTTGTCTTCCTGGGACACAGGCTCATGGTCCTGGCCGCTTATCCCAGGATCCCCCAACATAACCCTCTCCTCAAGGTGCATAGTTTCTTCTCCCTGGGCTGCAAACCACATTGAGAATACTGCAGTATTCCTGGGAGATGGCTCGTCTGACCTCCTGGGATTTCCATGTTTCTGGAAGAAACATTTTCATTGACATTCTAAGTTCTGTACAGTAACACAAAATTCTCACAACATTCCTTGCTATACAGGGGGAGCTGCCCATTCATCTCTCTGCTTTTCTATTGGTTGCATAATCTAGTTCCAGGCATTTTAACTAAACAAAGTGACCATCTATGGTCAAGGCACCATCCCTCAAAGAATATGCCTTACCAACAGCTGAGGAAGTGGGAGCAAAAATCGATTCACACAGGAAAGTCAGTCAAGAGGGTTTCTTGTGGAAATTCTAATTCCTGTAAAAATTGCAATCAACAATCTTCTTTTCTCATGAATTAATATTAGATTGGTTTACATCAACTGATTGATGATCACTCAGAATGAATGGTGTTTTTTTAAAAAAAATGTGAACAAAAAAACTTCTGTCTTTCTGATATCATGTTGCTTCTATTTTGACTTTCAAAGTTTTAATGGGAGTGAATGGTTAGCTGAACAATAGTGAGTCTTCTAATTCACAACTATAGTTTATTTAGGTCTTTAAAAATTTTATTTAGCAATGATTTGTAGATTATCTTTTAAAAATGTAGACTTAAGCCATTTATGATTTTTGGGTTTTTGTGTATTAATGTTTTTATAATTTTATTTTCAAACTTTTTGCAGCTGGTATTTAAATGCAATTGATATTTGTTTACTAACCTTGTATTTTGAAGCTCTGCTGAATTGATCCACTAATTTTGTTAGGTTTTCTTGTAGATTCCCTAGAATTTCTACACAGATAATCATGCGATCTACAGAGACATTTTATACTTATTCCTTTACAATCTTTTATCTATTTCTCTGTTTTATTCTTTGCCTCATTGCATCAACTTGGACATTAAGCTCAATACTGAATAGAAGTCATAAGGTTAAATATTTTTGCCTATTTTCTGACCCGAGAAAAGAAAACATGCCTCCCTCCCTACAGTTAAGTATGATTCTAGCTGTGTTTTGTAGATGCCCTTTACAGATTAAGAAGTATTCTTTCTTTTCCTAGTTTTCATCATGAATGGGGCTATGCCAAATGATGTTGCCACATCTGTTGAGAGGATATTTTTCTTTTTAGTTTGTTAATATGGTCATTTACATTGACTGATATTTGAATGTTATGTTGACCTTACATTCCTAGAATGAACCCTACTCACACATACTCCATTGTTCTTTTTGTATATTGCTGGATTCAATTTGCTAATATTTTGTAGACTATTTTTTAAAACCCTTGTTTATAAAGAATATTGGTTTGAGGTTCATCATTTCTTGTAAATTTTTTAGATCAAGTTTTGCTAACAGAGTTGTGCTGGCCTCAGAAAAATGAGTTGGGAAATATCTGTCCTCTTATTTTCAGACAGAGAATTATGTAAGATTGATACAATTTTTTTCTTTAGATGTCTGATAACATCTGGTGAAACCATCTGGTTCTAAAAATGTTTGTTATCGTGTTTGTGGAAGGCTTTTAATTACAACTTTGGTTTATTTTACATAGAGTTATTAATACATTCCATTTCTTCTTGAGTCAGTTTTGGTAAATTCAGGAAGAACTTAACTATTTCATCTATGTGATTGAATTAATTGGCATAAAGTTATTATAGTCACTTTTTCATCTTTAGAATCAGTCACTATATCATTTCTTTCATTTAATCAATTGTTACTGATTTTCCAAAGAAGTGATTTTATGTTTTTAAATTATTTTTTCTAGGTTGTTTATATTTTATCTTTCTCAGGCAAAATAATTTCTTTTGTCTGATTTTTTCCAAAAATCTGAGCCTTGATAAGTTTATGAAGATGCTTTCGCAGCAGAAAAGACTCATCCCAAACCATGAAATCGCTTTTAATATGCAGCCTATAAATACAGTTCTACAAAGAATGGGCATATAATTAACTGAATGTTGTATCTATGTGTCAACTTGATTACACATTGAGATGTTTTCTGCCAGCATTTCAAATCCCAACTTCAGTGGTGCAATTTAAACACCATCTAAGGATGACTGAATATAAGTTTTAGCTAAATTTGTTTTTCTGAGGACACTTCTTAAGAGCAGGTGTTCTCTCCTGTGACACTAGTGAGTAATCCCACCTGTCATAGTGCACAGAGTAAATCATCATACTACAAATCTATTAACTTATGATTCATATCTGGCCTGCCTTGTAAAAACAAAGATGAAACAGTACCTCAGACTGAATGATTTAAGGCACTCTGAACAGACCTACTCTCTCTCAGATTTCAGACTAGTTCCCTTCAAGCATGTGTTATTTCTAGGGAAGAAATTGGGTTCTAAATTGAGTAGGAGCATTAACTCTTTCAGACAACGGAATAACAGAACCATCTTCTAAATAACTTCCTAGAGACCGGACAAAGTATATGTTTTTCTCAAGTTCTTATCTTGCTGCCTGGAAGGGATTTGTACAGTAAGAAATTCTGAGTCTTATGACATTTCTTCAAAGAAAATTCCTAGCTTTTTCTTCCATCTTTTCTTCTCTGAAGGCAACAATAAACTTGCATTAATTAGTCAGATTTTACTGGTAAATCACAATATTTGCCACAGCCTCACAGCAGTCTGTAGTCATTATTGGAGTGCTTATCTGATTTCTGGTGAAGAATGTCCTACTAACATGGTTCCCCATATGAAAGGAGAACCAGTACTGGACCACATACCTTGTCTGAAATTTTGTAGAACCGGTGGGCTTTATTGGCACATTTTTTGAGTAGTTAGGTATAAAGAGGATATAAAATAATTTCCAATGTGAATTATTTAATTCCATTCAAAATTTCCTTAAAATTAAAGAGATTGTCTTCTTCAGGTGAATATTAATTTAATAAACTGCAGCTTTCAGATTCAATATGATGCCATTTAGAAAAATATATGACAGATTTTGGAACTCAGTGTAATTTTTTTTTTTTTTGCATATGTTGCCTTTTTTCCCCATCCCTACAACACAAGATAGGTATGATTGTGCTCAAGTTGTTCTTCCTTTCAGATGCCAGACATGTCAGTTTTTCCCCCAGCTATGTTGGTGTTTTTTTTTCCAGATGTGTCAGTTTTAATAAGCAGAGTGAAGGAGTTAGAGCAGACAGAGAGATATAGAAGAGTCAGAGAGTGTAACCTTTTAGAAAGAACTGAGGCTTTGGGGACAGAGTTCTGAGCTCAAATTCTCCCTTCTTGACTAACTGGTGATTTGACCAGAGCCAGGATGTTATCCTGTGGACAATGATGGAAAGATAGAGAGATGATGTGAATTTGGCAATTGGATGTGTGAACAGATGTCACAGATTCATTTATTTCTAACATTTCCTGGGTGTGTTCAGCTGTGCGATGAATGAGAGGTGGGATGAGACTCAGTTTCTACCTTCAGAAAGCCTGCAGTCCATGGACAACAGAAGGTTCGTGTCTATCTGAGATACAAGTGAGAAGCAAAGAAGAAGCCAGCACTAACCAGAAGTTTAAATAATGGATTGTGGGGGTTCAGAAAGAGGGCTCCTGTTTAGGAGAGGAAGGGCATAAAAGGATGGCTTTTTAGATGATATGGCATTGGAGCCAGGTATGGATGGATGGATGAGATGTATCATCAGCGAGAAAAAGAAGAGCATTGCATGCTGAGGAAGGAGTATACTCAAAGGCATCGACGATCTGAAATAAACTGTACATGGCATTTGGGAGAATAAAAAGAAATCAGATGAAGCTGAACTGAGTGGTGTCTCTCCCTCCCTCCATTTTTCCCTTCCTTACCTTCCTCCCTCCCTTCCTTCCTTCTTTCCTTCCCCATTCCTCCTCTTTCTTTCTCTTAATCTCCATCCCTTTAAGAAATCTCTCTGCAACAACTGTGTGCCAGACACTGAGGATGTGTGCTGAGCCAAACATTTAGCCTGTGTGATAAAGCTTAGAGGGAAGCTCCCTTTTGTTAGAATTGTAGACCAAGGCACGGCATTGAGGAACAGGGAATGACTTGGTGCCGCAAGTTCAGCTAGAAAGCTCTTTCTGAAGGCAATAGAAGACAGTCTCAGAACTTAAATTAGGGCATTTTAGAAAGAATTGAGGCTTTGGAGACAGAGGTGAGGACTCACAGAGAATTGCTTTCATCAGAAGAATTGTTGTGGTATCACAGGGACCGAGATGTATGTGATTAATTGTTATTAGAGCTCAGTAGGATTATAATGTGATCTAGTATAAGTGTGAAGAGCATTAACCTAGGAGCCAGACTGGTTTTGTATCTTAGCTCTGATCCTGACTAGATGTGTAACCTTGGGCAAGTTGTTTAACCTCTCTCTGCCTCAGTTTACTTATCTGTGAAATGGGGATAATAGTAGTAAATCTCTCATAAAGTTGTTGTGAGAATTAAATGAGTTAATGCATATAAGCTCTTAGAAGAATGCCTGGCATGTATTGGTCTTATACAAATACAGACTATTGCTATGAAATTAACTTCTTCTAGTGAGCTAAATGTGGGTGAACTTTCAAAAGAGGAGCCGGTTGCTTCCCTTTTTTGCTGAGAACAACAGGTACAATAATTTGTTTGTTGTGTGAATGGATTTTCAGGAACATAAATAAGTCACACATATTGTGGAAAGAAATTAAACAATACCAGTTATTCAGAGCCAACCTGGCTATTGTTACTTTATTTTCCTTTCCAAATGTAGGAAGAAAGTTAAATGAAACTCTCTCTCTCTCTCTCTCTCTCTCTCTCTCTCTGTCTCTGTCTCTCATCTATATATCTCTTTGGAGGAGAAAAGTGTGTTTAGTGGCTGAAAATTTTTGCTCAAGTTTCAAAAAAACCTTACAAAGTTAGATCCAGGCCTTGGATTCCATCGGGGTAGAGAAAGAAACCCTGAGAGACTCATTTTCCACTTTTATTGTCCAAACTAATGGCCCATTAACACAGGTCCTTGAGGCTGAGCCCACTAGGTAATGTGCACCTTCCAAGGCCAAAGGCACTGGGTGAGTGTTTTCTACTGGTGGAAAGCAGAATTATTTTTCCTATGGAAAGAATGAGAATAATCCCCCCTTTTGCATGTGGTGGTAGAAATAAGAAAGGGCAGTACATAGTGGGCAAGGAAATTACCACGATGATATCAGTGTTCAAAAGGAAATTCCTATGTTCATCTTTGAATGTCATAATTTTGGTTTCTATAATGGTTTCTTCTCATTAGCTATACAGTAAAATGGTGTTCATTTTAGGGTCCATCTGTACATTAAAAGCATCTATTTACTTTTAAATATGTTTGCATATTTGCACTATTAGTGGAGTGATATAAAACCAAAAAATTTCAGGGAGCTTTCCATAGGTTTTGTAAAATTTGTCCTTCTTTAAAAATAAGCTTCAAAAATTCCAAGTTACTATATTTACAACAAAAAAAATTTCTATGATGAAAGTGAATAATTAAGCTTTTCAGCATACTGTAATTAGGGGCTGTTCTTTTATTTTCTAGCTTCCTGACATAATTTTAAACACATTCACTGAAAACTGCCAGGACTTTGAATTTTAGGCCATTTTATCTTTGTTGTCTCCAAAGTGAGTGTGCAGTCAATGTTACTAGCTCCTGGTGAGTTTCTCCTTTCACTCATTTACTACCCCGTCAAGGAGCAAGTACACTTTGTCAGAAGCAAAACAGGAAATATAAGAGACTGAGATATTGGAGTAAGTTTGGCTACTTGAGTCCTGTGTCCCAGGACACACCATAGCCACTGCATCCAGCCGTCACTACTGCCCTCACAAATTCAAGCATCCAGTAGAGCCTAACCACACTATGGCTATAGCCACCATGTTGTTACTGAACTATTATGCAATCAGGCCTGGGTCAATTCAGTAGTAGGTCTAGCCAAAGCTACATGTAATTAATTATACAATATTGAGTTGTTCAAATTTAACACTACTACAATTGTTTCATAAGAATTATTGGCAAAAGGAAAATTGATATCAGTTAAGACCATTCTTAGTGAATTCTTCTCACTCGCCTTTGATTTCCCAAAGCTTGGTGAAAATCAACACACACACACACACACACACACACACACACACACACACACACACCTTGGATGCTTTTGCCTCATGATGCCCATACTTAAAAGTATGCCTTGTTTTTATCTATCTGGTGTGATGAATAAACTGATAAAGAGTAAGAGCTAAGATTATGCATATAGACATGGGAATATCTGTGCAGCACAGACGAAGCTGTAGGTAGTTGTCTTTATTGCTTACCAAATTTTAATGGGCATCAAAAGTAAAGAACAAGTGACTTGACACTTCACATTTGTTTGGTGACACAAAATTTAAAACGGTTAAAAATTCAGATACCTGGCATTTTGGAGTGAATGTGCTTAAAATTATGTCGGGAAACTAGGCAAAAAGAAAAAAACTTCAAAAGTGTGCTTGAAATACACAGCACTGATTCATTTGTAATGGCAAAATAGCATCAACTAGTTTAGTTATTATTTCTTCAGAGTTGTCAATGCAAGAATCATTTTTCAATAAATGAATCTTTATATTGAAATGAGTAGAAATATCTTTTTTGCAGTATTTCACCAAACTTTATTTTTTGTTTGGTTCTGTTTTTTAAAAGATAAATAAAGTAAATGGCTTTAGTGAATGAAATATTTCAAGTGTATGTTGGTATTTAGTCGTTAACAGATGTAGAATTTAATAGTATCCATGAATATGCCAAGTCAAATGCATATTTAAAGTATTATATGTGCATTATTTATTTATGGTGTGTGTGTGAGAGAGAGAGAGATTGTGAGAGAGAATGAGAGAGAGAGAGGAAAATGTGATAATTTTGCCATTTGGTGATGCATATATTTGGCCTTAAGGTAAGTAAAGGTTTAAGAAAATTTCAGATTCATCCAATGGACACTGATTGCTTAAGTTCAGTTTTAAAAAGGTTATTTCAAACTGTTTAGAAATTCTTTTGATAAACCACATGTTGCAGTAGCCAGAGCTCTTTCATGTAGAGTGAGATTGTGCAGGTTGTTTGGGGTTTGTTTCTTGACGAACCATGATACAATTCTAATTTTGTTTCAGTTTCAACTATGGAAAAGTGGAAACATGACTAATTAATCCTCTCAGATTGATGGCATCCCTGAAGGATTTTTGATCATTTGCACTGTATGATATTTTAAATATTGATAGTTAAGACACCAGATTATTTTTCTCCTTGAAGAGTGTATGCTAAAACAGTTTGTGAGTTTCAAAAATAGTCCATTTGGGTATAAATTCTGAATCTTGACAAAAATGTTTCATGGATTATCCAGGAGGTAATAAAAAGTCTGTACTATCTGAGCATATAAAATGTACCAATAACAGATAATATGCAATTTTATAGTTCCCATATGGTTATGCCAGTGTGTGTTATTTTAAATGACTTTTTCACTGATGTGCTTATATGACTTATTTATTTGTTTTTTACATTCTTCTAAAAAAAAAAAACGAGACAATTCCCTCTTTTTGCTATGGCCAAATGTGTCCAGAGCAAAATAAATTGCCAAATAGAAGAGCCCTCACCATGTATAGTCAGCGTGTATTTAATTTCATGCATGCATGAAAGATAATAATGTGATTTCCAGGTACTAAATATTCCTTAGCCATTCACACTCAGGACTATTATCTGGAGTAAAACTAGATTAAACTTGCAGAATGGTGAATTACTGAAAATAATGAAGTTAAGGCAATTCATTAATCTTTATCTGCTTGTCTATTTTTTTTGTATAGCCTGGATGAAATGGAAAAATTCATTTGGGGGCTAATCAGATTGCAAAGGGTCTAATATCATGAAGAGAGACATGGGGCAAAAAATGTTTCTTTTTTTTTCATTTTTAATGATACACAGCACTTCTTTCTTACATGCCTTTGTTTTTCTTTTAGTGGCAAAGCATTTCTATAACACTGGTTGAGAAAGTTCAGATGATTGCTGTAATCCTAGGATCCCTGTTCTTAATAGCGAGTGTGACTTGGCTTCTCTGGTCAGCCTTCAGCCCCTATGCAGTGTGGCAGAGGAAGGACATCCTTTTTCAAATCTGCTATGGAATGTATGGTTTTATGGATCTAGTGTGCATAGGTAAGACCATGATGTTGAACATTAACGAACTGTCAGTAATCCATTTCTTTCAGCAGTTATGTTTTCACCAGTCGGATCTAATATAGAATGTTATGGTTTGAAGTATCTTGGTTCTCCAGTTAATGAACTATCTGGGGGTCACAATTTGGCTACTTTTTTTTAAAGCATAGCTTCCGTATTCCCAAGTAGCTTGAAAAACAAACAAGCTGAAAAACAAGCTGAAAAACAGGACAATGCCCATTTAAAGTGACGTATTTTGCAACGACAAGGAAGGAGTAGAGGTTGAATAAATTACTTGGGGTGAGTGAGATAAGGACATTCGTTTACTTCTAAGGAATAAGAAAGAGCAAAATGATGTAAATGACACTGTGTATTTGGGGAGCGGACAGACACTTGGACGTCTTATATCATAGTGGTTTCACAGATTCCCCGAGGGCATAAAGGGATCCTTGGAAGGTTAGGGACTTGGGGACAGTTTTCCTTGCTAGCCTGTGTTTCTTTGCCTCACTTAATAAGTGCAGTGGCTTAGAAGAGAAAAAAATATCAAACAGTTAAGCTAAACTAGACCCTACACAGAGGTTACTTCTGTGTTACACTTGACCAATCTGTCATTTCCCTTATACCGTGAGAAAACAGAAGCTGATTCCTGCAGCATCTGTGAGGTATGTGAGAGGTGCCACAGACACCATGATGGCAACCAGTTGGTGGGGCTGAGTAGCTGGAGAGGAGCACCACAGTAGCATATTGGGAGAATTGCCCTGCTGTGATGTGGATTGCAGCTTAGTGCGATGTAAAAATGCTGAAAGAGGAAACTACGATTTAAAGCAGCAGTCCTCAAAGTGTCATCCGTGGACCACTGGTAGCAAGAGCATCTACACCACTCTTTTAGAAATACACATTCTCAGTCTCCACCTCAGACCTACTGAATCAGAAATTTCAGGGCTCGAGCCCAGCCATCTCTGTTTTACAAGCTCTCCAAGGTTCTGATGCATGCTAAAGCTTGGGGACCATGGGTTTCAGGGAATGGGTGCTGATGATCTAATGATTTGGTTTCTAATCCTGACCTTTGCTTGGGCAGGTCAGTTTCTCCTGTTTTCTCACTTGTAAAAGTGTGAAAAATACTCCCTACCACAGAGGTCAAAATAAAAGAAATAATGATTGCAAAATAATTGTTATTAATTAGAAATTGTAAACCAAGTGTATCTGAACACGTTCAAAACACTGAAATAATTTTGAGATCACTTAAACTAGTGCCTTTACCTACCAGAAACCTAATTCAACTAGCAATTTCAATATCTTGTCATTTTTTTTCTAAAAGAGCTCTATAAATGCCTAAAATATGCTCAGCCTTTTTCCTTATTGTTTCTTTCCTTCCTTCTCACTGGTACAAGACTAATAGGATAGAAAATGACCAAATTTGGGGCCAGAAAAAAACATACAGGACAGAAATGTCATAAGAAATATGTAAACTGAGCAGATATTGCCTGAATAATTGAGATAATCATGTATGTGAATAATTTGCATTAAATGTGATAATGCACATGTAAGCATTTGTAAGTTCTAAATCTTTATTCACATATAATCTCCAGTGCATTGCTCTAAACAAAGAGACACAAAATTGTTCTACAAATTGAATCCCTCAAGAAATTCAAAGATAGGGCTTACTCTGTCTTTCAAGACAAACATTATAAAATGTGGTGTTTCATTGACATTGAAAGGGGAGATGCAAAAATAAAAGCACCATTAGGCTCCCAACTGAACCTGGAGGGAAAAAAAAAAGTCCAGTTGGTTTTCGTGATATCATAATATCACTATAAAATACAATGCATTTCCTGGCTAGGAAATCTTTTTTTTTTTTAATTTTACAACTTACATTTAGTGCTGAGTTATTATATCTTAAATTTTGATTGCTAATGACAGTATGTTAATCAAGACTATAACAATTCCAGTTCCAAGAGCACAGACATAGGGACTAATCATCTTTCAGTGTTATGAAAATTTTGAGTGTCTCTTTCAAAATTTGAGCATTTTCCCATTTTATAAAGTCAAATTTCTTAGAAACAAAAACAGTTGCCATTTTTCTGGAGACACTTTGGAAAGTTAATTTTTTGCCTGAGATTTAAATATTGGCAGTACTTTTCATTGTCTTTGGCTCATCAAATCTCATCATTCGGTGTTCTTTTTGTATATTTTGAATATTAAAGAATTCGAATTGAACATTGTTTATTTCAGTTGGCAATTTCACTAGTCTGTTTGACCTAATGAAGACCTTAATTATTTCCCCAAGAAATTGGAAAACAATTATGGTAAAAAAAAAATACACAAAATACAGCCAACTGGACTATAGCCAACAATAGCTCCTGCTAACATTTCAAATTAATTCAAATGTCTACAAATTAAATGTAGACGTGACAAAGAGTACACTGACTATGCCTTAAATATTCCTAACTGGAAGATGTAGAGCCAGAGTTAGAGTGAAACACAGGCTTACAATTTTAAGTTCAATTTGCTCAGCTCAGTTTAGTAAATTTTTTTTTTAACTGAGGCCTTTTTATGTGTCAGAAACAGTGCTAGGTTCTGGGAATACAAATAAGAGTCCATCACTCTCCTGCCCCCAAGGAGTGTGTGGCCTTGTGGGGAGGTCCGGCAGGTAAGTAAGTGATTAGTATACTGTGAGATGGGCACAGTTATGGAAGTGTTCACAAGAAATGGCGGTTGGGCAACACGGGCAGAGGTGAACTCTGCGGTGCTGTGTGTATGGAAGGGGAGGTTTCAGGCAGTGATAGGAAGTGGTAGCCAAGCAGATGAACAGATGAATAGATAACTTGGCAAATGGAGAGCTGGCCCCCATCTCGACATTGGAGCTTGTGAGATTGGCTTCCCATTCAGAGGACATTAAAATGGTTGGAGACATTCCCTCATTCCTTCTGTCCAAGCTTTTCAAACTCGATTATAGCTAAATGAGAAGGAACAGATTGGTAGCTTCATAAGTGTTCTTTGGAAAATATAATTCTGAAAATCCATAGATTATTCCAGAATCCAAAATGTTGTCATTCAGCCAGTGTTCATAATGCGTAGCAAGAGTTGGATTGTTCAGTAAGATTTGCAGAACATTTATGTTGGGGAAATTTATTTACTTATTCCTAGACACAGTAAATTTTCTTGTGGTTTTCATTCATTATTAATTAATACATTTTCTTCTTTCCAAAGATTTGGTATTTTTCTTGCTATTAATATTTTGAATTCTCCAAAAGGACTAGGCACTGTTATAGTTGAACTATCTAGATCAGGGTTGTTCAAAGGAATGCAGTAATATTTAACCTTGAATTGTACCTCACATCTTTAAAATAAAAAAAATTAAAAGTAAAAAAAAAATGTGTTCTCTATCTGCATCATCCATTTCCACTGACACTAGCTAAATCTGGCTATTGAGCATTTGAAATGTGGCCAGTGAGAATGAGAAAATAGACTTTAAAGTTAATTGTGTTTAAATTAACTTAAATTTAATTTGAATGACCACATGTGGCTAGTGACTATTACATTAGACCATGCATATTCTAGATAATGGAATGGTAAGTGTGTTAGAGCTTGATTAACAAGTTTCACCTTGTTTGTGTAAGTGGGCTAGATTTTCTAAACAATAAAGAAATTCTATTCCAAGAGAGGTGAATAAAGTGAAAATGATTTCAAGAAGATTAAGAGAAGGGTGTTAAAGTGAGAGGGTGGTTGCCAAGAGTTAAACAGAGGGCCATTAATGGGAGATGTGTTGGACAGATGACTCTTCTTGCTACTGAAGTTTTTAGAAGACTTCTGTGGGTCAAGTGTGAATTTAATGTTCAATGTGTATTTATTATAAAATTCATATCTGCTTTAAGGAATTTGAAGTATGAAGAAATATCGCTTTACGTTATATTTGGGAAGCTCTTTTAAATGTTTAAATAGATAGCATGATTATACACCAGAAAAAACTAGTATAAAGGATTTCAATCACTAAGATGGTGTAGCCGGTGGCAGTAATTTAGGGAGAAGTATTAGGCAAAGCAGGCTGTGTTGGCTCCCTCCTGAGAAGGTTTGCACAGTGGGCAAAGGAAGATAAATAAACAGACCCAGAAATGAAGACCAAATGTGTGGTGGGAGGCTTTGGGCAGAGGATTTGGCTCTTCCTTCTAGACTGCACACACTGAAAAAATAAAGGACCATCACCTCCTTTGGTCACATGATTCAAAGGAAGCTTGTGCCATGACAGAAATTGGTTAAATAATGACTAGAAGTTTAGGGGACCAGAAGAAAGCCATGTGAGGGAAGACAGGGGTCATTTGATTAACTTGCATCTAAAAAGCAAGAATGGTTACCATGTAATTTTAGTGTCCGGTTGAACCAGATGAGGTGAATTCAATCTCTTGTTAATAGAAGCAACATACTGAGACCCTATTCCAGCAAGTGGTGTTTCTGCTATAGAGATACCAGCACTTGACCTAATCTAGTCAGCACTGAGAGTTCATGGCAAATCCAAGTCTGGAAATGTTTTGATCTTTCCTGAAATACTATGGGAAGGAATTGATATGGCTACAACATTTCAAAACATGGATTGCTTTTGTTCTTTTAAACATGTTCATAATTGTCCACATAATACTCATGCATATATATAAAAAATACATGTTCGTAATTGTGAAATCCATAAAATTTTTAAAAAAGACCACATCACTCACATTCCCCATTCTGCTATGCTCTTTCCTTTGCAGAAATATCTCCTAGACATTTTGATTCTTATATTCCAGGTCTGTTTTTCTTTTTTGAGTCAGGGTCTCACTCTGTCATGAAGGCTGGAATGTAGTAGCGCTAGCAAAGCTCACCGCAGCCTCCATCTCCCAGGCTCAGGCGGTCCTTCTGCCTCAGCCTCCCAAGTAGCTGGGACTACAAGCACATGCCACTATGCCCAGCTAATGTTTGCATTTTCTGTAGAGATGAGCTCTTGCTATGTTGCCCAGGCTGATCTTGAACTTCTGGGCTCAAGTTGTCCTCCCACCTTGGCCCCTCAGAGTGCTGAGATTACAAGCAAAAACCATCATGCTCAGCTTAGATCTTTTCATTAGGTTTACACGGGCACTTATGTATTTTATTTTTCAAATAGATGAGATCATACTCTACGTGATATTGAGAAAATACTTCTTTATTTCAAAATATTATCTGGAGATCTTTCCCTGTTAAAACAGATGTACAACAATTTATCTAACTTTTATTCTGTTGATGGACATTTAGGTTACCATTCAGGGCAATGGGTGACCTGACATTTGTGACAGTGGGTGGCCACCGCCACATTGAAGATATTTCCTCTGTGGGAAGTAGAGATCATAGTTGCCTGCCACCAACATCCCTCATCCCCCACACCTCAAGGCTACACGGAACAGTTACATCCCATTCCAAGATGTCAGAAATTTCAATCAAAGGACTGTCATCCCAAGACATTGGGTGCCCACTCCCCGGTCTTTCATCACTTCCCACGACTCCCACTCAAATCATCAGCACCACTGCCAAGTCTGCAGTCTGAGCTCATGAGTCACTTAAGAAAACCGGGCAGCCAGGCTCGGTGGCTCAGCCTGTAATCCCGCTCTTTGGGAGGCTGAGGTGAGTGAATTGCCTGAGCCTGCAGGTTCGAGACCAGCCCGGGCAACTTGGTGAGACCTCATCTCTACAATAAATCAAAAAATCAGCCGGGCATGGTAGCGCGCGCCTGTAATTCCAGCTACTTTGAAGACTGAGGCAGAAGGATCACCGGAGCCCCCGCAGGTCAAGGCCGCAGTGGCCGGTAGCGGCCACTGCACTCCAGTCTGGGTGACAGAGTGAGACGCCAACTTAAAAAAAAAAAAGAAAGAAAGAAAACCGGGCTTTGGGAGTCAACAGGTCAGCATTCAGTCACGGAGTGAGGTTGCAGAATGCTGCTTGAGAGCTATGGCTGACACTCTGGGCTACAGTGGTTGGCTGGTTGTAGGAGGTGTTGTTGGCTGCATCTATCTCAGTCCGAGTTTCTCGGGAATCAGTCAACTGGATGTGTCTGCATGAATCATAAGGCACGTGAAAACACAAGCTCAACTTACACACGGTTTGGCATGGTAACCAAGAAAGTGAATTAGCCCAGTATTTCCTTTTGGAAGCTTCAGATCACTGTAACTTTCCCTCTAGACACAGAAGTATATGAGCCACCTCTGCTCTAAGAAACGCTTCTGTGTCTTGATCTGCAATTTCACCCATGTCCCTCCAATGTCGCAATCTGGCTGCTCAGAAGCACTTTGTGTAGCTGCTTCTGCAGGGACGGCAGGAACATCCACCTACTCTTGCCCTTGCTCCTCTGGGTTTCCCACCAAACTTCATCCCAGGTGGGGCCCTGGCTGTGAGGCTGGCCATGCTGGCAGGTCTGTCACCCATGCAGCCATGACCGGTGCAGATTTGCACGCTCTTCTAGCTCATTAGGGACCTTTCAAAAAAACAGAATAATTAATTTATTTTAAAGATGTGGGGTACAATTCAGGGTTAGGTATACAAATGGTCATTGGACAGGTCAAGTTTGGGCCTGACTTTGGTCCCCATTTTACCTGGTTTGGGATCAGGTACCCTTAGTGATGAAGTATGCTCCCCCGCCCTCCCCTCGCAGTGTCCCACTGCTGCCAATCCCTTTCTTATAGTATTATGATCATTGGAACCGTTTCTTAAATAGAGTCAAATCTCATTACAAGCGCAGGTCTTTATTTTCTGGTTTCAGAATATCTTAGCATGGTTCATATCCCCAGAAAATGCCTCAGCTTCATTCTAATTCAAGGTGGTGTGACTGAAATACAAGTGGGAGTTCATCCTCTTACTTCCCTCTGCCTCCTTCACACCTTGAACACATCCCAGGCAGGTCCCTGGAAGTCAAACAGAGACCATTTTGGAATTCAAAATTGTCAGGGGAAAAACAAACCTTTACCTTTTCTATGTTTTGAGAAGCAGACCATTATTATTTCTATTCTCCGGAGGTACAAATTACAGGCGTTTCTGTGCCTTAATCATGCTGATGTTTGCCAATTTCTCTAAAGATTATTATCATAGTTGGTTATTAATGATATTGCTGCCTTTAAAACCCTGGGAAATAAACTTGTTGTTTTTTGCTACTTGCCCTTCAGTGCTATCCATGGACTGGTCTCTCAAAACTAATTAACCCTTTGGGCCTCCTCATGAGGAGAAAAACCCTCAACCCAACATCTTCCTCTTATTTGACTTTGTGATGTTCAAATTCTTTTGGAGAAACATTAACATAATTAGCAGAGCAGCAGACCAAATATGTTGTTGGAGACTTCCAAATTCCATTTCCTCCATTGAAAATAGTGTGATGCTTTCAACCAGTGCAGTCTAGACGAGGCAGTGTTAATTACCTATCGAGCTAACATTCACGGTGTATGTACCGTGTGCCATGTCTGGAGCTCAGGACAGAGGTACAAACAGAACAAGTCTTGGCAAATTTTGGCCCAAAGGCCAAACCTACCCTACGGCCTGTTTTTGTACAGCCCAGGATCTAAGAATGGTTTTTACATTTTTAGACAGTTGAAAAAAAAAACATAAAAAGAGGATATTATTCCTAATGTGAAAATCATAGCAAATGTATACTTCGGTACCCATAGATGAAGTTGTACTGGGACACAGCTGTACCCATTACCCATTCATTTATGTACCACCGATGAGAAGTTGCAGCAGAGGCTGTAAGGTTACCACAGCCTGAAATAATTACTATCTGGCCCTTTACAAAAAGCCGTGGAATATAACAAACTCCCTGCTCTCTACCTGCTGGAGGGAGAAAGGGAAATAGGCAATTAAAATACAACCTGAAAAGTGTCTGGGGAGAAACATGTGAGAACTCATGGGGAGAGCTTAATCACACTTAGGGTCAATAAAATCTATGGGGAGGAAGAAAATCTTGAGCTAAGTTTTAAAGAAGAGTAGGAATTAGGAAGAAGCAACGAGAGAGACAACTGCCTAGACTTATCAACACATATAATCATGTCATACTTTCATATGGAATCCTGTGTGAGGAGAACAAAAGATGCTTGCTGATGAGTAGCAGTGAGGAAAGGGGCCTATGGGTGGAGCTTGGGAGAGAGACTTAACTGAAGGATCCCTGGGTATGACTGGTTAGCTTGACATTAAAGAAAGTTCTTTGATAACGTGGAAGCCTGAAGGGGTGGGATGGGAGGGTTAGGGTTAGAGAAGGTGAGAACTGTTATGATAAACCAGGTCAGCATTATGACTGGTGAGAAGCTGCTAGAATTAAAAGAGATTAACCACAAGGTTGGTGGCCAATTGGATGGAGGGAAGGAGGAAGTGGTGAGAGGGGGATAAGAGTGAAGGGCTGTCAGGTAAGATGCATGGAGGCTGATTGGTAGATGGACCATCAACCACTGAAACACTGGATATCAGAAAAGGGAGAAGGGAAAGGAAGATCGTAAGTTCTTTTTGAACATTTTCTTTTTGTAGAATTTCTGGGAAATCCAAGTGGAAATAGTCAGTAAGCAACTGGGTTTATGGGTCTGGCACTCAAGGTAGAAGTTGGAGCCAGAGGTTCTATCTGGTAGTTGAGTAGAGGAAATGCTTTGGGTGACATGGGCATTGACTTTAGGAACATGAAGAACAGGCAGAGGAACTTGAACAGACAAGAAAAGAGTGGACTCAGGCAAGGTGAGAAGGAGGGAACTTGGAGGCGGAGGAGCAGGTGGCCAACGAAGACAGATGCTGTATCAAAGGTAGGTGAAATTGAGCCAACCTCCACTCAATGGATTTGGCAATATAGAAGTAGATGGATGGACGTGAGACTGCAGGGGATTGAGAATGGCTGGGATGTGCACTAGGGAGTTGAGAAGGTGGGTTCACAAATCTTAACTGACAAAGGACACAGTTAAATGAGGGCAGATGACAAAGGGGGTTGTGGTATTGAGGAAGAATTTTTTGTTTTGTTTTAATAATAGTGTTAGGCATGGACAAATGTTGAGAAGAGAGATCCAGAAGCAAGATGAAAAATCCAGGGTTGGAAAGGGATGGATTGATGCACCTGGGACTGCAGAGATTAGAACCCAGAACACAGGGGAGGGGTTTGCCTTGCAAAGAAGGGATCCTATGCCCCTGAGGAGAAGGTGGACTCAGGATCTCTGAGATGGCTGTACATTCTGCTGAGAGAAAAATACATTGAGGAATTTATGGGTCTGGCATAGACACCCCATTTCTCAGTCAAGTAGGTAGCATGGTCATCCACTTAGACAAAGAAGGAACAAGATGAGGGGAACGGTCTCAGGAAAACAGTGAACATGATGATCAGCTCCTGAGGAGAGTTGAAGTGGTGATACTGGGCTAAGATGGGGTTTTGTTTTGCATAGTTATTGGAAGACAAAGCAGCAAGATCAACCTTGTCTTTCACCTCAGGTTGGGGGGATAATGACTTCAGGATGGGCTGAACTTTCTGGTCTGCCAGGGAAGGAGTCAAAATTGGAAAGAGGCACATTGGGAAAGGATCATGCAGTCTGGGGGCTCTGTCTTCAGAAGGTGACAGAGGGTGCATTCAGATGAAGAAGGAGGGTGAGCAGGAGGCACTGGAGGTTGTGGTTAGCAACAAGATGGGAGAGCTTCAGAGAATGGTTTCCAGAAGGGCAGTCACCGGGCTGGGCAAAGGAGGAATAAGCAAAGAGCAAAGGGTTATGCACATTGGGCCACAGCGGAGTCATCCATGAGAGATTCTGAAGTCATGTGGGTCTAGAGCAGCGAGGGGATCCAGGAGCCAGGAGACAAACCATCCATGATCGTGGAGAGTAAACTGAGAGGTCAGGGGAGCATATCGCCTGGGGCTTTATTTGGTATGTGAGCATGCACAGGCATGTTTTGTGTCACTTTACCTTGTGACTTTACTGTTTTCCAAAAGACAGGTTGTGGGAATTCTAAATACAAGAGGTTCTAGGCACACTAGGGATACACCTGGAATAAGGTTATGAAAGAGGCCAAATCAACTTGGGAATGGGTGGTTTTCCTTGGAAGGAGAGTAGAAAGTAGATTACGTGGCAATGGGGCCAACCCATTGCAAGAAAAGTCACCTGCCCTTGTCTGGGAAGGCACGCAAGAGACCACTCCCTTAACCTGAAAACCTAGAGATTGCTCTTCAGTTCTAACTTCACTCTAAAGGGATCTAAAGGCTTTGTACTATCTCATAGCAAAGAATTCTCTCACTCGGGAATGTGAACATGACCATTCTTCTAAATGATTCTTCTGTGCAGAACGCTGAGGATGTGGGACCGATAGCTCACGGGGATGGGGGAGACTCATTCTTGGGCCATCAGGAATCACAGAGATGAGCATAGACAATGAAGCCTGTATATACTTTCAACTGCTTCCAAATATGGAGACTTGGAGTTTTAAAAAATGCATCTTCAGTGTTGTCTACGATCATATTTACTATGTATCGGGCAACATTCTAAGTGCTTTACCTCAATAGTACCACTGAATCCTTATAGCCACCTTGGGAGCTCTTGTACTGTTATCATTCTCATCTCAGACATGAGAACTCTAAGGTGTATATGAAGCAAATTTCCCAAGGTTACATACACTGGAAATGAGACTCAGACTTGGAATTCTCTCCCTCTCAATTGATTCTATTTGTTATTTGGGGGCGGGGGAACCTTATATGCTGAACTTGAACAACTTGAATAACTTACAAAACGCTGTCTAGACAATGATGGGAAACTACCTCTTAAATTACTGTCTTAAACATTCGAGACACGGCATAGGGTATAAATGCCTTTTTTTGTTTTTGAGAATGGATGAACTGATTTTAGAACAGAAATTGAGAAAAATTTTTCCATGAAAGTCCAAGTAATTCATTCATTTATTTTAGGTGACTAGAGCCCCCAAACATACAGAAGCATTGGTAAGGAGAATAGGAAACCTGGAATACACCATACCAAAAGCCATTTTCTCTCTTCCTATTGTTCTGAGTGAAGCAATTTCCTAATAAGAATTATCTATGCAAAGAATCACATCCCAATCTTGAATTTTCTTATTAAGTCACAGAATCTAATATTAAGAAACCTAATGTCTGAGCATTTTTATATTCAGGTTGAAACTTTCATTAATATTTTCAATTACAAACATAGTACTGATGACATGGAATGAAATCAAAAAATTAGAAATTTTAATTATGCTTAGATGGTAACTTCGGTTTGGGATTTTTACCACTGCCTGTATGCTTTAAGAGAAATAATAAAGAAACCAACAAATATAAAATAGCTTGTCACTAGTCCTAAAGATAAACAGGTTTTAATTAGGCATTTCAATTTATATGTTTAAAAATATTATTTCCAATCCTCTACAAAGCACAACAAATACATGTATGATTTACTCTGAAAATTATTAAAATTGTGTTTTGCGAGTTTGCAGTAGACAGTTTATCTATTGGGAAAAATAGAAAATTAGCTCTATTTTTTTCCACTTGCCATTAGGAAAAGTCCACAAATAGTCTCTAAGAACAGACTTTAGTTCATATACTAGAGTGTGGGAAAACAGAAATCTACAAAAACAATTCCCAATCCTAAAAGCCTTAATTAACTCGGAAGATAGACATTGATATGCTTTTATAACCAAATACAATTTTCATTAAATCAGGGTTTGCAGAGTTATTTATTCTCATAAAGTGTGAGGGCTGCTATAATCCTCCTATCTTCTATCAAATGCTCCAGTGTACACTGTATGATAAAGACCAGAGAAATAATTTACCATCTCAGCCTTTGGTGTTACCGAGAAGAGATTTTATTCTATATCTCTTTGACAGTCAGCAAAATGTCCCTTCTTGCCACTGACCATTCTATGGATGAGGAGACACTGGTGATGACTGGCTTGGGCTGAGGATGGCGCCTGAGGTCTTGGGTTCTTGCAGGACAGGTACACTGGACCAGGTCTCAAGGGACTGGTTCTGATACTTGGCTCAATCTTTACAAACCCTTGAGCAGATAACATCACATCACTTCCCTGGGTCTCAGAGTTCTCATCCCCCGAAATGAAAGGATTGGATTAAATTGTACCCAATATTTTTAAAATTTGAAATTCAATGACTATGTTTGTCAACCAGTCTCTTGATCTTCTGACCTGCATGATATATGATACTACCTCTTTGCTACAAGGTGTTTTATCTGTTCATGATAAAACATGAGGGACAGAACTGAAATTTCATTCAACTGAAATTAAACTGATTCTATCTGATGCTCCCAATTATAGGAAAATTCTAAGATATCTTTATTATCTATAGAAAGTGTTGACCTCATGCCTTTATTTCTTTTATTGAAAAAAATCATATCCATCGATTTTTTTTCCTCAAGTATTGTTAGGTAAAAACTTAGATAATATAACAATTCTTTTCCCCAGTGAATTCTGTGAATTTTTACAAATTCAAATGCCATATCTTTTATAATGTATAACAAAACTTGCAGCTTTTGAAAATATTCTGTGACTATGCCAGTGGTGGATTTGTGCATCAGTAATGGAAAGATCAGAAGAGTCTCCTATCTACCAAGGAATTTTAAAACACCAGTAACAATAATTGATTGATGGATTGGCTTCTTAGACAAGCAAGTGGTCAGATGAGTGGATAGCTTCCTTTATGCTTTCTCTGTCTTGCCTGGAAATAGCGTAGAAGGATGCATATCTGCTCCTCAGGCTTCAGGCTTAAGCAAAGCTATTTTGTCAGTATCTGGGTTCACGATTGGTTGATGCTGGCAGTTGATGACCAAGCCCCAAGACAGCGGGGGAGGCAGCTACAGCTTTTCAGTCTACCCCTGCGAGGGCCAAAAACCACTGCCGTAAAACATGGACTCTCATCTCTAAACCCTTTTCAAACGTATGTTCTGGACTTCATGTCTCAGTTCATCTTTGGCATCTGGAAATATTACTTTAACTTTTGAAAGAACAATACTTGAGATCCCTTTCCTGTTTTCTAGCACAGTTATAATTAGATTAAGTCAATCCTTCTCATCCGTTAGATCCTAGAGATGGCCATTCTCCCTGTTCTCTTTCTGACTGTCTCTCTGTCTGTCTGTCTCTCTCTCCTCCCCCCTTCTCTCTCTCCCTTCCTCTTCCCTCCCTCCCTCCCCTTTAGCAAAAATCGGTTAAGTTTTGACCATGTACCAGGCACCAAGGTAGGAACAGATACCCACAGGCAAATAAGCCAGGGTTCTGTTGTCAGGGAGTACACAACTGATGAGGGACTGCAGGTATATAAGCGAATTGTTACAATGAGGATAGTAAGGAAATCAGTGCAGCTACTTCCTGTGTAGAGTGGTAGATGGAATAAGGAGGGAGAAATTGATTTTGAGTGCATCGGAGAAGAAATTATGAGAGACTCTGAATCTTGAAGCATGATTTATAGTTCATTGTGCAAATGTAAGAGAGTGGGCATTCCAGGAAACTCTATTTTTTATGGTTTTAGTTCAGGTTTGCTAAGAAGAACAGAATCAGCAGAATTTAGTGCAAGAGGAGAAAGATGTGGTAGTGATGCAGGTATCTGGCTTAATTGATTTGGGAGATGGTCATTAACTGAAATAAGAGCAGCAAGTCAAGAGCAAATTTAACTTGTGTCAGAATCTTTTAGAAAAGGGTGCACTTCATTCTCATAAAGGTTGGGTTCTATCTGACAGCTGTGCTTTGCTGCCTTGTCCTCTTCCCAGGCAATGATGTCATTAGCACTGGAGATTCAGCACAGATAATGGCTGCAGACTTCATGGAACAGAGAGGAGAACAATAGAGTATCAGAATCATAGAATAAACACTAATTTTTGTGTGTGTGCTCTCAGCGAAACTCAGTCATCCTTCAGAGTTTTCTCTATTGCTCTAATCACTTCTCCATGTGTGCTGTTATCTACTTTGAGGGTGGGGTGGGTTAGATCATCAATATTTGGAAATTAGCCAGCCCCTAGTGACAAGGGATGGTGTGCCTTGGGAAGTTTCAGAATAGTTTATTGTCTTTAGCATGTTTATTGCACAGATGGTTTTGTTATCAAAGGGAATGAATGAATCTGTGTTTGCACCCTTGAGCTGTAAGCTCTCATGATCAGCATGCCATTCTCAACCTGGTTCTGTGAATTTTACTTGGTTCTAGGTAATACTGAGAGGTGTAAAGCTCTATACCATTTATGTTTGATGACAAAAAAAATCAGCACATCTTTTATAGTGTGTTTTTGGTGGGCTATTTCTTTACATTGTTTGTTTCATGGACAAACTATATGGACAACATTGAAGATGCATATTCATAAAATCCCCATGTGTCACTGAAGTTTCCAGAGGCCTGGGTTTTAGGTTTTCAATTTATGATAGGGTTATTTTGTGAGCTTAGTGACTTTTATGATGACATATGTATTATCTTTCAGTCTTCATTTTGCTATTTAAGTTTTATCTTTTTGCATTTTTACATTAAGCTTTATATCTAGTTCAGTCTACCAAAAGACATTCAGTATGTACAGAAATAACCATGACTTATGGTTTATTGCTTGGACTCATATTAACCAGATTCAGCTGTGGAGGAGTGACTTTTAAAATGATTATCTCTATCCTCACATCTAAGTTTCCACAACTGTTGAATATTTAACTGCGAGGTAGGCTAGGAAATAGGAGAAATTAGGAGGATTAATACATTTTATTACATTCTGATGAAGATGATCACAACAGAGATTGTCTTGGACCACAGTCTCACTTGATTAATCCTCTTTGAACCATCTATGCTATGGCCTTCACCAAGTAGCAGCAATAATTAAAGAATCAAAAGCAGGACCAATGTATAAGATGAGCTCTAAACTGTTCTTCCCATTCTGCTTCCACATACACTGACTTCTCAGAGTATATGGGGCTGTATTTATAGAGTTTGAAGAGATAGGCAGAAAGACAGATAGATACAGAGATAGAGATAGAGATAGAGATATATGGGGGGGGAAGGGAGGGAGGGAGGAAGGGAGGAATCTGGGCAAGGAAGAAAGATGAAATTAAATCTAGAAATCTTGAGTATTCTCATACTCAAGAGCCTTTTCTGGTCAAATATCTGCTGTGAGTTGTGAATTCTTTAGTTTTCTTTTCTAAGTGTCATTCTGATTTGACAGCAGACTGAACTTGACCCTGCGTTTTTTTGTGCTTTCATCAGAGGCTTGCATTTTCAGGGAAAGGTGAGGGTGAATGTAGCTTCCCAAGGGAAGCCCTTACCCCCAACATTTTTCTCCCCTCATGGGGAGAGGAGGGAGTGGCTGTTTCACTGGTACTCTTTAGGGGGTATAAGTGTCAGTGATGCACAAAGATATTAAAGATGACAACTGTTGTATGGATTTTGCTCAAATTGCAACCTCCAGGACTTAATCTACTCATGTTTTATTAATTTACTCATATTTTAAATGAAGGTGACATAGTTTATCTACCAGGCCTGTTTTAGTCTGGCTGCTATAACAAAATTCCATAGATAAAGTGACTTCAACAACCATTCATTTATCATGTTTCTAGAGGCTGGGAAATCTAAGGTGCCAGCAGCATATTTGATGTCTGGTGAAGACCCTCTTTTTGATGTGCAGACAGCTCTCTTGTTATGCCCTCTCTTGACCTTTTCCCTGTGTGTGCACCAGACAAAGAGAAAGAGATCTCATGTCTCTTCCTCCTGTAAGGGCATCAATCCCGTCATGAAATGCCTACCCTCATGACCTCTTCCAATCTTGATTACCTCCCAAAGGCCTCACCTCCAAATACCATCATACTTGGACTTAGGGCTTCAACATATGAATGGGAAGGCACAAGAATTTAATCTATAGTAAACTCTTTTATTTGTTCATTTTATGACTAGAAGGGACTGAATGGTGATTTACTGTGGATAAGATCATAATATTCAATGTTTGTATTTAGGCAAATTTGGGTTCCAGTCATAACTCTGATTCTTAAAACTTCATGACATTGGAAAGCTTGCTAAATCTCTAGATCTCCATTTTCTCAACTGTAAAATTGTTCAGAAATAGTACCTATTTGTACAGTTGCCATCAAGATTAAATTGTAATTGTTCATGCAAAGCTGTGAGCACAGTGCATGGCACAAAACATATCCTTGATGCAAATTTACTTATAAATTACATAAAGCAACCAAACTTATCCAAACAGAAGCTGAAACTGGCAACACAAGAAATAAACTTATTTGACCAGTGGTTTGGTAGTTAATATCAGATAAAATTTGTTTGTATTTGGCCATAAATTTTGCAAGTCTCTGTTAATTATAACATTTCAGATGTTAAA
The DNA here is from genome assembly GCF_000164805.1 of Carlito syrichta. Taxonomy (NCBI): domain Eukaryota; kingdom Metazoa; phylum Chordata; class Mammalia; order Primates; family Tarsiidae; genus Carlito; species Carlito syrichta. The sequence goes on along the minus strand of NW_007249300.1, from coordinate 301,704 downwards.
GTAAACATAGACAAATGGCATGTGTGCGTGCATGCATGAGTATGTGAGCATGTGACCATACGTTCCTTCATAGCCTTCCCCATCATTTATTTAAATAAATAGCTCATATTCTACTATCATAAGTAATCTTAACTAACATACCACTTCAAAACTTGGAATATATCTTACTTAAGTAAAAACTGATCTTTATTTCAGTGAAATCTGAAACTAAATCTGCATTAGTCTTCAAACTTACTCCCTAACAAGAATGTTCCTTTGCACACCAATAAAGTGATACCCCAAGTAAATATTACTGGCAAGAAAACGACAAAAACCAACCAACCAACCATTTACATACACACTCACACATACACTCAACTCTCAAAACCCCAAATTGTCATGAATCACTTTGTGGACAAACAAGCCATTAATAGAGTAGCAAGCAGCCTAAAATGCTTTTTGCATCACATTTAGTGACTCAGATGAAAATGTAAATCTAACTATTGTCATATGACCTGCAATGTCAAGGTGGTAAATGTATTTCATTATCAGTAAGAAAACATATGGTTTTTAAAAGCTGGATTTTTAACATCATGAGCCAGAATTGAATGAGTCCTTACCCTGGTTTTAATGATTGTAGTAGTCATATCTTCTCATAACCACTGGTACAAAAGGCAAATGCCTTTTGCCACAACTTCAGAACATTTATTAAAGAAGAAAGGGGAATGTGCATATTACACCAAACATCCTTGGGGGTAGAATAGGCTTCATTATATTTCAGGAAAAAAAATTAAGTTTTCAGAGGGTAAGGAGTAATTTTGGATGCTCATGGGAAGTGAAACAAAATCTAAACATCATTAATTATTAATGCAATTAAGAAGCAGGCAATGGAGCTGGAAATTCCAGTGGACTGTCTCTCCATGAAAACTTCAAGTATTTCTCTCTCCCTCTTTAAATTTAGTTCAAATGTGCTATAAAGACCTGTAGAATTTATTTCTGCACATTGGGTGGATTTATGTATTTAGAAAAAACTATCAGGACTATATTCCCAGAAAGTGACTTTAAGCTCTAGTAAGTGATCTGATTTCTGGCCCAACAAAGGAAATCAATAATAAAAAAAAAAGATCCTGCAAAAAGAGTAGTTTTTCCTGGTGAAGCTGTCCCTATCCACCTGCATCACTGCTCTTAGCCAGAACAAACCTGTCTCAGGCTGTAACTGTTTTGTGATTAGTGTGAATGAATGCTCCTCACCACATAGATTCACTATTGATTTTTAAATTAATAATAATGTCTTGTATTTGTATAGTTACTATCCCAGAAGAAATCTGAGTACTTTATAGTTGATGAATTCTGATTCATCTCCATACTATCTGGCTAATGTAAAGATTAGGTATTTCCATTTCATTTTAAGGAGGGAAAATAGAATGCTAAAGGTTAAATCATTAGCCATGGAGAATTCAGAAGGCTAATAATAGAATCACCAATTAATACATGGTAGTTTTGACTTCTGATTCTGGTTGTTGCCCTGAAACATCTGGTCAGTTGGGTCAAGTTTAATTTTATTTATTTTTTGGAAAAATAAGTTGATCAAAACAGCTATGTGAAATTGTTATGATTAACAAAAGTTTACATTGCTTCTCATCATTTTGGTAGTGACAGTAATAAGGTTTAAGACATTTTTACTTAGTAGACCACACACATTTTTTTAGTGGCCTGTGTTAATATCTTTGGAATGCTTCTAAGTCACATGTAATAGAAATGTATCTATTGGCAAAAGAACAATACAAAACTTAAGTTTTGATAGTAGGTAGGTGTGATTTTTCAAGGGCTGGGTAGCTCCATCACCTACCTGGCATTATTTTAACTGACAAAAAAAGAAAAGAATGTCCCCAACAAAAACAGGCTCAAAACCCTTAATTTATTGTACCTGTGGGAAGGTTATTACCTTCCTTTCAATCACCCATTCCTTTAGCTTCAACAATATGGGACTCGGATAGTTCCTCCTATTTTCCATTAAAATTCCTGTCTGAGTTTATTATTTTATACTTTATTTTTCTAGACTCTCCTTACTGCTACCCCTCTGCTCTTCACCTATAATGCAGTGACCTCCTTATTTGTCTCCCTAGTTTCCTCAATCCATTTCAGATTAAATTTTCTAATAAATTCTCTGAAATTTTAATTGTTTTTATCATTCAGGCACAAAAATATGCAGAATAATACATTGGACATCCATATCCCCACCACCCAGTTTTTAACAAATGCAACATTTGGGACACAGTTGAAAGCTCTCTTGGAAGTCCCTTCCTAATCTCATTTCTTTCCTTCCCTCCTTACTATCTTTAATCTAGTAGATATTATTCTTATGTATGCTTTTATATGTTTACTTTGTGCATGTATATTCATGAAAATATACAGTATTTATTCACTCTAATCATTTCTTTCTGAAACTTTTATTTTTTCATTGTGACTTTGAGATTTTCATTATGATTTTGAGAGACATCCATGTTATTACATATGACTTTATTCTCTTGCATTTCATTGCTATAGTCCATTGGTTCTGCATAGTGCAATTTATCCATTCTTCTGAGGATAGACATTGAGACCACTTACAATTTCTTCTCAAATACAAACAATTATGAACATTTTTGACCATGCTTTCTTGTTAACTTTTGGAAGAGTTTCCCTAGGGCGTATACCCAAGGGTCTAAATGCCGGGAGTTAGGAGCTGCCCATTTTAAAGTTAAAAAAAGTGATTGTGCCGACTGACATGCTCTGTTTACTTGCCATACTTCACCTAAAACGGTTCTGCATTGGCCTCTCCATTAACCTGCGATGAAATTTCACCCTCCTCAAAGAGAAGAGCTCTCCCTCACTTTTCCCCTTGAGGGATCCCCCTGAGGGATTCCTTTTTGCAAGCCACAAATTCAGAAGCTTCTGAACTACACGCTGCAATGAAAAAGTGTGAAATGCAGGATGTGTGGTAGACCTGGGGTGGACAGTGAAGATCATGATGCTAGTGCATGATGTCTGACATGGTAGCCCAGTTTATGCTCCTCAGGTTTCTCATATCGCATTGCTCACTTTCCTGAAAGCCCGTTTCAGAAATGGGTGACCATCCGGTTCACTTTATAGCAGCGAAGAGAAGGATCCTGGCACCGGTCTGCCTGGTTTGCATCCCTGCTCCACCGCTGCTAGTTGTAGACATTTCTTAACATCCTGTGACTCCGTTCCCTTGTTTGTATACCACAAAGAGGGGAGAAACGCTGGTACTTATTTCATAGGGCTGTAGTGAGAAATAAATAAGACAATATATAGAGCTCTCAAGCAGTTGTTCAACAGATTTTTGTTGACTTGTTAAACAGAGTACAAATAACAAAATTTCTATCATTCTTACCATGTGTCAGTCATTGTTTTAGGAACTGGAGAGACAGTAGCCTTATTTGAGTATAGAAGACCATATTATTTGATGATGCTGAATAACAAAGAATTAACTGTTTATTGAATTTATTACTTGTATATAAAATAACATTCCCAACTTTTGATTATCACCAGCCTTACTATTTTTTTCTTCTCAAATCTTAGGTCTCATTGTTCATGAGGGAGCTGCAGTTTACAGAGTGTTTAAGCGCTGGAGAGCTGTTAATTTGCACTGGGATGTATTAAATTATGACAAAGCCACAGACATCGAAGAAAGCAGCCGGGGAGAGTCTTCCACAAGTAGGACTTTGTGGTTGCCATTGACAGCTCTGCGGAACAGAAACTTGGTCCACCCAACGCAGTTAACCTCCCCAAGGTTTCAGTGTGGCTACATGTTATTGCATCTGTTCAATCGGATGAGGCCCCATGAAGATTTGTCAGAGGATAACAGCTCGGGGGAGGTTGTCATGCGAGTGACTTCGGTGTGACAAAAGTTATAAGATGTTGCAGTGTGGACCACCTCCGCACACTTTGGAATGTAATTGCAATGAATGGTGAAACCGTAGCACTTCTAAAAACACATCTATGAACTTTTTAAAACAAGCTTTTTATATGAACATTTGAATTGAAAATACATTTTTCTGAAAAAAAGAGTCCTCTTGTTCTTTGTTTTCTGATTTGTCACATCTTTTATAAGTTGGTACTTGAAATCATCATACATATAATTTAACGATACTTGGTTAAAAGAATTATGAAAGTTATCCTTAAGGTCAAAACTATTTTTTTCTTACTTGATTTAAATATATTTTTTATCAAACTTTTTGCTCCATGTGTAATTTTTCAGACATATTGTCAGTGGGTAAGAGTGTAAGATGCTGTGGGCAGATTCTAAAGTGCCTATCAGGTGTGCAACATAGAAGTGTTTCCATGATGCTTTGCAGTGGTCCTTCTTGTGCCTTGTGATGACTGGCAATCTTGAGCATAACTATTTTGCTGTGATGAAAGAACTTGTCACCAGGAAGGGAAGTTCTAGGACTAATGGCTTCTTTTCTAATTTCTGAAACAATACAGAGACCCTGCAGAAAGATAAAATGAGGGGAACAAAATAGTTTTACTAGTGCATAGTACATAATTAGGGCATCCTGTATATTATAACCCCCAAAATGTTGCATCCTATTACATGTAATAATAATAATACTGCTTAATATTTGTATAGTCCTTTTATAGACCTATCATAATTAATTTGGTTAAGCATTAGAGTCTTGAGTTCTATGAGCACCAGCTTAATTAGGTTTTCTTTTTGTAAAAACTTATATACCTTCTTAATCATTTAAACACTAATCCTATTACTTGGTTTAATGAAGTCCTATGAAATATGTTTGCCAGCAGCAAGAAGTCTTTCTCTTTCACTAGAGGAGTGTTTTTAAATGAAAGGAAGAAAAGAAAAATGAGGCTATTGACTCTCCAGTAACAGGTCGCTAAGTAGTAGTGCCTGAGGATTTTCCACCTTTTTATCCACCTAATAGTAGTTATTGGCACATTTTAATGAACAATGACAGAGTAGATGAGAAGGCAGGAAGACATGTTTTCCCTAGAAACGTGAGTCGAACATGCTGGTTGTTTGAAGTAATTAATGATTAGATTTTAAATCATATAAAATGCTTTAAATTATATTTTCTTTAAATAGCTTTTGAGTAATTAACAATAGGATTGTTCATGTTAGATAGTAGAATAGTTGGCAGAATAAATTTGTGATTCCTCCCTAGCAAATTCTCCCAATACTTGAAATGATATTTTTGGTTAAAAAGTGTCAAAAAATTTTTTTTCTGTGTAAAAAAAAGTGACAAGGGTGTGACAATTTGCAGAAATGTAAATAATGAATCATGAAGTCACAAAAGAAGTAAAATTCAACCATTATTTAGGGGCAGATCTAGAAGTGAGAGTGTTAAACATTCTATTTCAAACTTGGCTTGCTTGAATATGATATTCCATGAGTACAGTCCTGGCTGAGATTCCTAGACAGTTTAATCCCTAAGACAAATCATCAATAGCACAACAGTTAATGAAGAATAATGTTGGTTATGATTGACATTAAAAGGTAGACCACTGTGTTAAAAAAAATACTAGACTAAGAGGCTTTAGGCACAATTAGATGATCACTGCTGCACTATACAGCAAGACTACCCTCTGAATTAGTGTGCACCTTTGTATTCATGTCAGCTCACTAAAAATCAAGAAGGAGCTCAGGATGAGAAACGCTCCCCTCCCCTTATAATGTCTGCATGGGGTACACGGGGTGGAGATGGCTAGAGACATGATAGAAGTGCATGATGGAAGGGAAACCCCGTGGATGCTCCTTTTGTCTATACTGTGTTTCCCCTCACCGTCTTCATAGGCCCCAGCTAACCCCCTCCTCCCCACACACACACCTGGAATCAATGTTGGGATAATAAATCTGGCAGAATTTCCACTCCACAAAATGTACCATCCAGGTACTGATGTCTGATGGCATACAAACAAAAGAAAAGCCCTCAGGGTGGGGAGTGAATTTAGAGACTCAAATTCACTGTTTTAAAATAATTACACTTCTTAATACCATGCTATATAAGTTATGATATAAACAATTAACTTTTCAATTGTGAATGCTATAATTTAAACTCAAGCTGCCTCAAATCTCAAACACATTTTTGGTAAGGAAGTGAGTTGGAAGTATTTTATTATTTTCAAAATCTTTTCTAATATTACACAAATTTAGAACCTGTATGCAGCCTGTATTTTTTAAATCATTAATTTGCAGAACAAACATTTTTAGAGCCCTTTCTTTGCTAGACACTTAGCAGCAGTGGGGCAGATATGAGTCAGGTTCACAGAGAGACTACAAGTGCAAGGCCATGCTGCATCGCATCATGTGTGTGGACCTACAGGTGAGCTAAGAGAAGTGGTTGTGCCTGAGTGAGTTGGGGAAGGTGACACTGAGGAACTGACAGGACCTGGGTCTTGAAGCATGAGTGAATGTTTAGCAATCAAACAAGGGAAGAAGAACACTCTGGAACAGCTGGGGGTGAAAAGAGAGGCATGTTTTAGCAATGTGGGGAGGCATGGGCTACAGGTACAGACATGAGTCCAGCCTACAGGGTTGGCTAGGTATCTGGGACTGGATAGAAAATGATGACCAAGCAGCGTGTAGTAACATTTGGCAAGATTATTTCTGGGGGATGAATGTTCCCTATCAATTGTTGCAAATTCAGTAACACAATAGAAATATTGCAGCGTCAGATGGGCTATGCTGCCTTCCTCCTCTCTCCTAGGAGACAGCAAAGTTCATAATTCTGATGATGAAACACATTATAAATCTTGTGGAGTAAAGGAGAGTGTCTTCGTTTGTTAAAGTGCCCTCAATCACTTTCCAGAGTAAATAAAGTGTATCATCTACTTTTTCCTAAATAATCATTTTTTTAAAAAATTTTAATTCTATATATCTTAAAAAATTAAAAATGTCAAAATAAAGGAGCTCACTTTTTGTTTCAACCTAGGACTATTTCTCTTTTCCCTTACAATTTTGCCCCATAAGGTAACAATAGTAGCATAGCTTATTGTTTTTGATGATGTACAAATGCTCCATCCTTCCTTGTCTGTAGAATTAAACAGCAAAATAAATTTGTCTCTGCTGGTCCAGAATTAGATTGATCTGCCAATTAATGTGCCATTTGTAAAACAGAAGTCCATATTTCCCTTTATGGTTTTTTTAAAAACACATTTTAATGATGGTGAGTTACAAAGTCTGGTATTGTAAACTTTTCTTTCCAAGCTCATCCTTTTACAAACGAAAGTGTGACAAAGTTTGTTTTAAATTACATATAAAATAAATATTATATAATGTTGATCATACATAACTTTATATAATAAAAATATGTAATTATACATATTATTTATATAACTAACATAATTTATATAAAAATAATGTTTTATAGATTAAGAAAACTTGGTTGGAGACCTGAAAAAGATACTTTAGACAATTAGCTCAGTGCCAGTTTATCAACTTAGAAAAAAAATTTCCATCGTGTGCATGATATAGAATTTTAGCAGAATTGGACCCCAGAAATATCAAAATATTATTTATTATCTCAAAAGAGGTGCTATTTTATATTGTGGTGGATTTATCTAGTTAATTAATCAAGGAATTTAAAGCTTTTTAAGGCATTTTCTCCCTGGGAAATACAGGGCAGTGAAAGTCAATGTGAGAATGAAAATAACGCACCATTTCCTATAAAGCTTTGGTGATGTTTGTTTTTTTAAACTGTAATTCTTACTCTAAAACATATTTTTTTCCAAAACAAGTCAGCAGTCACTAACTTTTATTGTAACTTTTCATAGGTTTGAAAAGTTTTCTATACATAACATGGCTTTTCAAGGGAAATAATCGTTTTCTGATACCACAAGCAGAAGGATAAAGGTTTGCTCTAAGAGGCACAGAGAATGGAGCTTCATGTATTTAGGTGCATGATGGTGACCTGGGCGTTTACTTAACTTGCCTATGGACCCATCAGGCAGGGATATTCATGGCAGCTGCTGGGCCGCAGAAGGGCATCAGCCATGAGTGAGAGGAACCGTGGAGAAAAACATTTTATTTCAGTGGGGCATTTGGGTCTTCATCACAGGTGCACTGGGACTTTGAGACCATAGAGACCTGCCCAGAAGCTGCCATGGCAATGAGGACATTAGATGCAGGCTATAGGCAATGAGGACATTAGATGCAGGCTATAGATACTCAATGGGACACTCTTCCCATCATACTCTTGAGAATGGCAGAACTTCATAAGAAGAAAAACCAAAGCATTGACTAGGAGACCAGGAGAAGAAAAAGGCAGTACCCTTCAGCTAAGCTCCTTACAAAAATGACTTTTTGATAGCTGCAGCCCTGAGGACACTTATCTTACCTATGTCCCCATACTCATTCATGAATCTTGGCTTGGGCAAACAAGATGGCCTGAACTCCATAGTGCCATCGTTAAGGCACACAATGCGGCCCCAGCTTGCTCCTGTTGGGCGTGTTAATGAGATCAGCCTCCCAGTGAGCTGGAGGGGCTGCCTTTCTGGAGGAGATAAGTAACAATTGAGAAGTGGCAGCATCTATGGAAGGGATAAGGATAAGGGGGCATAGTGACCACCTGCCCGAAAGTCTTCTTTTGAGGCGACAAGGCTACCTGGGAACACAGGATAAGAGACAGGCTGATTTCAAGAAATCTATGGTCTTGTGGAGGCGGAAGTCACATAATCTGGCACTTAGAACAAATTGGTATTCAATGTCGTACTGCAGAAATGAGAATTTAAGAAAAGAGCGGGTGGGCTCAGTGGCTCAGCCTGTAATCCCAGTGCTTTGGGAGGCCAAGGCGAGTGGATTGCCTGAGCCCACGGGTTCACGACCCACCCGGGCAAATTGACAAGACCTCATCTCTACAATAAATCAAAAATTACCTGGTGCGGTAGTGTGAGCCTGTAGTTTTGGCTACTTGGAAGGCTGAGGTGGAAGGATTGCCAGGGCCCAGCAGGCCAAGTCTGCGGTGGCCAGAAGCGTGCCACTGCACTCCAGTCTGGGCAAGAGAATGAAACTCCAACTCAAAAAAAAGAAAAGAAGAGGAAAGAAAAGAGCACATGGGAAGGATAAAAGGGTTCGACTGAGGGTCCAAGAAGGTTTCTTAAAGGAGGTAACCTCCAAACTGTGAACCAAAGACATGGAAGCTGACTAAAGAGACAGAGTGTACACAGAAAGAAGGCCCTCTTGGAGAAGAATAAGATAGCTTGGTGATGTACAGATTATGGTGGAGAGAGAGGAAAAAAACAAGTAAAAGCTGCCCAGGATGGCTCCTAAGGTCTGCAGGGTGGGGGAGCCATGTGCCAACCCTGAGACAGGAAGCTCAGAGAAGCAGGAGGTAGCAAAATGATCTTGAGTTCTCTTCTGTCTTCACTGAGTCTGTATGTCTGTCTGACAGCAGCCTGAAGATGAGCAAGAGGCAGTTGAGTGTGTGAGTCCAAAGCTCAGGAGTGAGTTCACTGCTGGAAATGCATGTGTCAGGGCCAAGGATGGGTCCAGCAGCTGGAGGGAGAGAAAAAGGAGAAAAAGGGATGGAGGGAGGGAGACACACACACACACACACACACACACACACACACACACACACACACACAGAGAGAGAGAGAGAGAGAGAGAGAGAGAGAGAGAGAGAGAGAGAGAGACAGATTGGGAAAGAAAACCAACGGAGCTAAATGTTTAGAAGCCAAGGGGAAAGAAGTTAAAGGAAAACCAGGACTGTGAAACCTGTGGCAGTGAACAGCCTTGGTGTGCTCTACAAACACGGTTTCGGTAAAATTGCAGGTGGGGGAGAAGGAGTGATCTAATTGGAAATGACAATGACAAGTAGGAGGTGGCTGTTTTCTCAAAGCAGGATTCCCTTTTCTTCCTCCCCTTTTCCTCTTTCATTTCTTGTTTTGCCGTCTCCTTCATTCCAAGATGTGAGCTCTTTGAGCATGTATAAATGATGCTGGAAAAAAGCTGGGGGTGGGGGCAGATAGAGAAGCTGAGATTGGAAATAAGAAAGGAAGAGAGTCTTATACTGGGTTGAGCGAATGGGATCTGGAGGCCTTCACAGTGTTTGAACTTCACCTTTAGTCAGAGAGGAAGGAGGAAAGCGTTGGGGAGAGTTGCAGGTGAGTGTGTAGATTTTGTAGAAGGACATTAGGGTGCCTCTGCTTGATGACTCCCATTTTCTCTTTGAAATAGGAGACAAGGCATCTCAAACTCAGCCTGTCGAAAACAGAACTCATTGTTTCTCCTTGAAAGCCTGCTCCTCTGTCATCTCTCAAAATAGAAATTGCATTTTTGCAATTTGTTGCTTAGGACAAAAATCTTGGCATCACTCATAAATCTCCGTTCCCTTATGCTGCACATTCAATACACTAGTGAGTTCTATCAGTTCACCTTTTAACATTTTCCCAAATCTAACCACTGATCACCTCCTTTGCTGGGATACACCACCCACCATCTCTCACAGGACTGATGTAATAGCTTCCTGAGGACATTTGCACTATGTTGAACTGTGTGTCCCTCAAAGTTCCGGTCTGTCTGGAATCTCAGAATGTGACATTATTTGGAAATAGGGTTTTACATATGCAATTAGCTAAAATGAGATAATCCTGAATGAGAATAGGCTTTGAATCCAGTGACTGATGTCCTTATAAGAAAACCATGTGAAAAATTGGAGCCACAGACACACAAGAAAGGGTGCTATGTGACAATGGGGACAGAGATCAGAGTGATACAATGTAAGCCAAGGAGTGCCAGGAAGTTGGCAGCCACCAGAAGCTAGGAAGAGCAAGGAGGGAGGCTCCCCTAAGAGCCTGTAGGGAGAACATGGCTCTGCAGATACCTTGCTTTTGGAACTTTGGTCTCCATACCTGTGAGAGAATAAATGGTTTTAAGCCACCCAGATTTTGGTACTTTGCTATGACAGCCCCAGAAAATAAATATACTCCTCGAACTCACTGTAGTCCTAGCTTAGCAGAGAAGCAGAGTCTTCGCTTTAGAATGAAAATCAGGGCATGTCACACCTCTACTTGAATACCCTCTAATGTGGTCCTGTCTAGCCAAGAATGAAGTCAGCATCCTTGTGAAGTCCTACAAAGTCCCACATGATCGACTCCTACTACTCTTTCTACTCCCTCGGTCTGGTTCTCTTGAGCTTTGAAATAGTCAAGCACCTTCCTCAATAGAGCTGGAGTTTTCCCTCTCTCTAGAACACTCTTGCCCATACTACTGGCACCACTTTGCTTTGCTCTTGTTAGGAGGCTCTCCCAGATCGCTCTAAAATAGCACCTTCCTTCCACACTCTGCTTCCTGACTCTACTATATGTTTCTTGTAGAACCTTTTAGCACTCAATGCAGTATATGTTTATTTATCTATTATTCTCTCCCTCTGCTAGGACATGAGCTCCATGAGAACTGGGACTATATTTTATTCACTTATGTTCCTCTGGTACCTAGAAGTATGACTGGTATAGAGTGGGTTCCCAACAAGTAATTTTTGAAAAAAAAATCCACAAATTAATTTGCTAAGAGTAAGAGGGAAGATGCCCGGATCAGAGGAGATTATTAAAAGTTTAAAAGTGGTGGTGAATAGGAAAGAAAGGGAACTGAAAAAGAGAAGGATTGCCTAGAACAGCAAGGTGACAAATGATTCCAGAGACTGAATTTACAGGGTCATACATGTGAACATCTCCACACCTGTGTTTAAGTATGAAGTCTCGCACATTGTAGGCTAAACTTTGCAGTAGGGTGTCCTGTTCAGCACTGCATACATCAATCACTGGGCAACCTTAAGGGCATTTAAAAATCATGTGAAAAATTTTAAAGCAAATAAATACCTATCCACCTGTTAGGAGATTAGAATGCATCTTCTGGTCAGATTAGATCCCTTTTAGCTCCAACACTTGCCATTTCCCTCCCTCCTGTTCCTTTTCCTCCTCCTCTTTCTTATTCCTTCTTCTTCCTTTTCTTCTTCCTCATCATCAACACAACCATTATCAGCTTTCACAATTTGCTTCAATTTGTTTTTTGCCATAACAGACCTCTTCCTGGCTGCATCATTTCAGAAACTATGAAAAAATATAATTTATATGAAAGCTGAAATACAGTCTATCTTTCAGCTGAAATCATTGCAAAAGCTACAGAAATATCTTAAGGGCATTTGTGCCTGGAATAAAGTCTCCTAAAAGAAAGGGGGAAAACAGTCTTTTGAAACACTCTAAGATAGGTCACCTAGAAGCTCCTGACTGAATGTATTGGGCTACAATTAGTCTTATCATTGCATATCTAGAATTGATCTAATGGCTACTGAATAATCAATGGCTCATCATAAGAGTTTTCTGGAGACTCCTTTATGAGCTACAAAAATGCCTATGCAATTAATGTCTAAATGTCTTCCACAGCATACTGATAATCAACAAAATCAAATAAAATTACATACAGGCCAGGCTCAGTGGCTCAGCCTGTATTCCCAGCACTTTGGGAGGCAAAGCAAGTGGATTGCCTGAGCCCATGGGTTTGAGACCAGCCTGGGCAACTTGGCAAGATCTTATCTCTACAATAAATAAAAAACAATCCTGGCATGATAGTGCATGCCTGTAGTTCCAGCTACTTGGAAGGCTGAGGCAGAAGGATCACTGGAACCCAGCAAG
>NW_007249300.1:227383-288833 GCF_000164805.1 Carlito syrichta | reverse complement strand
TATATATATATATATATATATATATATATATATATATATATATATACACACACACATATACATATACAAGTCCTCCAAGTTGGAAAGAGAATGAGAGCCTAGAAAAAGCAATATTGAGTAGTTCATTGTCAACCTAGAAGCACTTGATATAGAAAAAAAAAGTTCTTGAATGTGCCAGAAAGTTCTTGAATGTGGAGTAACTTCTCAGACTGTCTGCTGTACTGACACTGAATGTATAAGGGAGACAGTGTTTACATAATTTCCCCCTAAATATTCTTTTAAACTCATATAGGTCAGAAGTTTAGATTTGCCAGTTGTTGCTTATCAAGGTCATAATTCCAGTGAATCTCATTAACTCAATGTAGATTCCCATGTTTGGGTGGGTTTTTCAAGAGTTTGAACAGCCACCATTTTCTGGCGTTCAGAGTAACCATGAGGAAGAAGGACTCAATGATCCTATCTGTTGTGTCCCAGATGCATCTAGAGATGGTTCACCAACTAAACCCTGTGGCTAAAGAAGAGAGTGACTGTATGTGTGTAGGAAGTGAGCAGAGACATCTGAACAAAGAACCAGCAGCTGGGGCAATCCAAGGCTCAGTGTTATTATTAAGCACCTTTCAGCTTGGCCTGCACTCTAAGCAAAATTGAATAAATCATGAGAAGGCAGGTGCTGAGACACATGACCATGAAACAAGCAGAAGATAATATTTTGCATTAGCTTCCTACTCTTGTTGGGACCAATTACCACATACTTATTGACTTAAAACAACACAAATTTATTATCTTTCAGTTCCAGCAAGCAGATGTCCAAAATATATCTTAAGAGGCTAGAAGTAAGGTGTCAACAGGGCTGGTTTCTTCAGGAGGCTCTAGGGGACAATTTGTTCCCTTGTCTTTCTTTTCCAATTTGTCAAGGCCTCCCACATTCCTTGGTTTATTGTTTTTTCCTCCATCTCCAAAGCACATCACTTCAACCTCTGTTGCTTATCCCATCTCCTCTCTGACTTTGACTCTCCTGTCTTTATCTTACAAGGATCCTTGTGATTATGTTTGGTCCACTCAGATAATCCAGGATAATCTTCCCATATCAAGATTCTTCACTTAATATTCTTCACTTAATCACACCTTCCAATTCCTTTCTTAAACATTTTTTTTCCTATTAGTAAAATATTTACAAGTTTGGTAAGGCATGGCAAGGATATCTTTGCAAGGCCATTTTCTGCCTACTCCAAGCAAGTTCTTCGGTCTGTGCTCACATGTAGGTACATTTTTCTGAGTATCTACACTTTTGCTAAGACTGTCTTTTCTAAACTTGAGTCCCAGTTGGGCATGCTCACTGCCGAGCACAGTTCTCACATGAATCAGATCTGTTTCCAGAGGTGTTTTTATTATATACAAGTTATCAAATTATTAATAGTTAAATCTAAAGAGCATGTTGAGACTTGGTCACCAACTAGCCCCACCAAGGAGGAGGGGGCAAAGGGAAAACACTGTTCCACCCTCATGCCCAGGGCCAAGAGCTGCCACTGCAACTAAGAAGACAGTGTTGAGAGTACTATTTTCAGCAGTTTTACTCAAATTTCAAATAGCTTACCTGCTCACACGCCATGAGGGCCCCATCATAGAGCAATCTGTTTCAGTTTCTTGTCATCCCTTTATGGCAGAGAGCTCCCAGGGACCATTTCTTGAACTAAGATGCCCAGTGGAATTCACTGGTGATGAAATGGGGTCAGATAGACCTGTAAGCAGGATCATGCTGCTCATGAAATTTTACTTGTTTTTATTTTTTATTTATTTGTTGTAGATAATTTTAGAATAGTTTTAAGCACATAATTTGAAATTACATTATGAAATTGTGCTGTCTTTTAAATTATATTGAAGTGATAGATGAGAAAGGTATACACATATATAATAAAGTTATATATATATAAAGGTATATATATGTGTATAAAGGTGTGTGTGTGTGTGTGTGTGTGTGTGTGTGGTTTTACAAGTACACTCACTTTTCCAGCTTTCCTTGGTAAGGGCTATGTACTACAGTTCTAGGCAGTGAGGCATATGCTAGTTGGATCAACTCTGGGATAGTGTTTGATTTTCTGATAAAAAGGGTCTGCCTGGTGACTTTCATTTTTCCTTCCTGCTTTGAATGGCTGTGATGACTAGAGATGAAGCAGCAATTCAAGTCATGGGGATAAGAAAACTTCAGATATTTGGGTTCTGACATCATTGAACATTCAACCAATGTCCAACTATTGACTCTTAGCTTCCTGTTATATAAGAAAAATAAAACTCTGTTGAAATAGTTGAATTGTTGGGTTTGTTTTAGTTTTATTTTTACAGAAAAGAATAACATTCCTATTGCAAATCAAACATCAAACTCCTAATTTTCCTTATCATTTTTTGTGGAATTTTCAGATAAGAATTTCTTTTAGTCTCTCTTGAATCTCTATTTTCTTTAACTTCAGGCCAAGCCCTGCTGAGTTCTAAGATCTAAAACCCAAGAGTGCCTTGGACATATCCTCCTGAATGTTCCATGTTACTCACAGTAACATATTAGAAGGTCAGCTTGTCATCTTCCTTCGTGAGGCTCTCAAATTCACACCTCCCGCATTCCTTTCCTCAGTAAATGGCATCACAATCTGCTCACTTGCCCAAGCCAGGATAGAGGCATCACTGTTATCTTCTGCCTCCCCCATGGATTTACTTCTGTAATATCATTCAGTCGCATTTTCTTCATGTCAACTGCCACTACCTTATATTAGACCCTCTAGATTTCTTGTCTAGCCTTCTTCAATCATTTCTTATCTACTCTCCCAGCTTCTAGTTTTGTTTGCTCCAAATTATATCCCATATTTCTGCCAGAATGATAGAAATAGATCTACTCTTGTCATTCTCTGACAAAATTTTTTTCAAAGCCTCTTCTTTGCCTTCAGGATAAATGTCCAGATTCTCAACATCGCACCCAAGGACCTGGTCTCTTCTGATCTCCCCAGCCTCATCACTTGCTGTGACCACACGTGGACCCAATTCTCCAGCTAGACTGAAGACTGAAAACCAGAGTGCATTTTAATGAGGTCCTACTTGTCTATCTTATCTCTTATGGCCCGTGCATTTCGGGTTTTGCTCAGGAATTGGATGCCAGTTCCAACTTCCATAAGGATGTGTCCTGCATTTTCTAAGGTTCTTATGGTTTGAAGTTTTACATTTAGGTCTCTGATCCATTTAGAGTTAATTTTTGTGTGTGGGGATAGTTAGGGGTCTTGTTTGAATCTTCTGCATGTGGTCAGCCAGTTTTCCCAGCACCATTTACTGAATAGGTTCTCCTCTCCCCAGTGGTGACAAGCTTCTGCAAAGCCAAAGAAACCATCAAGAGAGCAGGACGACAGCCCACAGACTGGGAAAAAGTATTTGCAACTCCATGTCTGACAAAGGCCTAACATCTAGGATCTACAAGGAACTCAAACGTGCTGAAAAGAAAAAACAAACAACCTCATTACAAAGTGGACAAAAGATATGAACAGACACTTCTCAAAAGAAGACATACGAGCGGCCAACAGATACATGAAGAAATGTTCAACCTCCCTAGTCATCAAGGAGATGCAAATTAAAACTACACTCCAGTAGTATGTGGTATATTCAACTCCAGTCAGAATGGCCATTATCAATAACTCAACAAATAACAGATGCTGGAGAGGATGAGGTGAAAAGGGAACACTTTTACACTGTTGGTGGGAGTGTAAACTGGTGCAGCCTCTCTGGAAATCAGTATGGCAATTCCTAAAAGCTCCAAAAATCGACCTTCCATATGACCCCGCAATCCCCCTACTGGGAATATACTCTGAAGAACTCAAATCACTCTATAAAAAAGATACCTGCACATGTATGTTTATCGCAGCGTTGTTCACAATAGCAAGATCATGGAACCAACCATGCTGTCCATCAAAAGGGAACTGGATTCAAAAAGAGTGGTACATATACACAACGGAATATTACGCAGCCATAAAAGAGAACAAAATCATGAATTTTACAGCAACCTGGATGGAATTACAGTTTATAATACTGAGTGATCTCTCACAGAAACAAAGATCTGAGTATCATATGTTCTCACTCGTAAGTGAACCTTGAACAACGATCGTAATACTATAAGAAAAGGATTGACAGTGGCGGGAAACTATGGAGGGGGCAGGGAGGGGAGGGAGGTGGGATTAACAGTAGTCAATATCTGTCTGGAGACGGGGGGGCGGAGGCATACCTCATCAACAAGGGTACCTGCATAATACATATTTGTATACCTAACCCTTAACTGTACCCCACAATTTTAAAATAAAAAATATGTTAAAAAAATAAAAATTTAAAAAATAAAAATTTAAAATTTAAAAATTAAAAAAAAAAAAAGAAAACCAGAGTGAATCAGGATTGGAAAGTGCATACTATAACCCAAAAGTTCAAAATCAAGACCTAAAGAAAGTGTATTTTTTATAGCTTTGGACCTCTAGTTGTTATGGAATCCACTCTTATTGGAAGTGGTGGCCGAGGTGGACGAGGAGCATTTTAGTTTGCCAGTTAGGATGACTTAATATCTTCTGGTTTAAAATACAATTTTCGAAATAAAACCTGTGCCTTTGGAGTAAAAAAATATTTTTAACCTCTTTCCTTTTATTTCCTTTATTCAAAAGGCAGAAGAAAAAGGGAGGATGGGTTACATGCGATCACGGTGGTGGAAGAGGCATCATTGGTGGTGGTCTGGTCTGCAAGTGATACTATTTTTCAGTTCCCTCTCACCTCTGCCTAGTATGGCTAATTGCCCCCAGTCTTTGAGCATCAGCCTTGATCCTCTCTATATCGGCTGCTCCAGCAGCCCCAAAAGGTCTCTTCTGTCTTACCTGGTAGTTGCTTCAAAGAAGTTCGGCCATCACTGCTGTGCCTGCCCCATCTGGCCTCTCAGTAGGGCAGCCACCATCTGAATCTCACCCAGGTCTTGCAGTGGATTCCAGGCTTTGGGTTGTCCATTCTATGGGGTTTGCTTATTCCAGACCTTGAAAAAAAATCCCTTGAAAGATATGATAATTAATTTCATATTGAGTTTTAATGTATACACTATAAAATGCACACATTAAGCATACAACTGACAAATGTATACATGCATGCAGTAAGCATTCCAGTCAAGATGTAGAATATAGTTATCACCCCAGAAAGTTCCTTTAGGCCCCTTTTCAGTCAGTTGTAATGTCTATCAGGATAGACTAGTTCTGGCTGTTTTTTGAACTTCATATAAATGAAATATGAATACACTATATGTGCTTTTTGTATCTGACAACTTTTGCTCTTCAAAATGTTTTTGCAATTCATTCATATTGCTGTGTATATCAGTTAGCTGTTTTCTTTATTGCTGAGTACTATTCTATTACATAAATTTATCAAATGTGTTTATCCATTTTCCTTTAATGGACATTTAGACTGTTTCCAGTTTGTGTAATTTCAGAGAAAATAGCTATAAACCTTCTAGCACAAGTCTTTTCGTGAACATGTGTTTGTACACATTTCTAGTTTTAAGTATGGTGGTCCTCTATGTCTCTTGTTAAAATTATTTTAAGTATTTTATATTTTTATGTTTTTGTAGATAGTGTTTTATTTTTATTTATCTTTTTTTTTCTTTTGAGTTGGAGTCTCACTGTGTTGGCCAGGCTGGAGTACAGTGGCATTCTCACAACCACCCAGCATCGACTTGCTGGACTCCAGCAATACTTCCACCTCAGCCTTCCAAGTAGACAGAACTACAGGAGCATGCTACCATGCCTGGCTAATTTTTTGATTTATTGTAGAGATGAGTTCTCACCATGTTGCCCAGGCTAGTCGCGAACCCGCGGGCTCAGGCAATCCTCTTGCTTCAGGCAATCCTCTTGCTTCAGGCTTGAGCCACCAACACCTGGTTTATTTATCTTTTTAATTGCTTACTGTTAGTATAAAGAAACAAACTGATTTTTCTATGGTGACTTTGCTAAACTCATTATTTTCCTACGTTTTGTTGTTGTTGACTCCTTGGCATTCTCTACGCATACAATCCGGTCTATATCTGTAAATGATGGCTATTATTTCCCTCCATCCACTAAATTTGTGTTTACTTTTTCTCTTCTTTAGCTCTGTAACTTCTTAAGGTGGACGCTCAGATGATTAATTTTAAACTTTTATTTTTTTTCCTAACATAAACACTTAAAACTCTGAATATCCCTCTAAGTGCTGTTTTCACTGCATCCCGCAAATTTTGATACCGTGTTTTCTTTATCATTCCATACAAAATATTTTGTAAGGTTTCTTGTGGTTTCTTCTTTGACCTATAAATTATTCAGGACTATTTCAAAATGTTTGTGGACTTTTTAGAGATCTTTTTGTTACTGATTTGTAGCATTTATAATTAACTCACTATAGTAAAAAAGATACTTTGTATGATTTTAATCTGCAAAAATTTATTAAGATGATTTTATGACCAAGTATTTATAGTCTTTCTTAGGTATCAACACTTAGTTGCTCATAACAATCCACCCCCAAAACTTAGCAACTTAATTACAACGATATGTCATTTTTAATAATTCTGTTGTTTGTCTAGATGTTTCTTCTGCCAATTTCCTGTGGTCTCACTCATGAGGCTTTATTCAGCTGAAGGGTCATCTGAGGGCTGGCTCAGCTGGGACAGTGGCATGGCTGGGCCTCTCTCCATATGTTTTCACTCCCATGGATATTGGCCTGAGCTCCCTTGCTTAGTGGCAGCAGCTCTCAAAAAGGTTAGGTGCAGAGTGTCAAGGGCTCTTGAGACTTTGACTCACAAGTATTATAACATCAATTCTTACTGGTCAAAGCAAATCACAAGACCAACTCAGATCCACGAAGTGGGAAAATAGACTCCACCTCTTGAAAGGAGGGACAATTGATTTGTGGCCATGTCTAAAGTTTCAACAAAGTCTTGGAAAACACGCTTTTGCAATTTTTGTGTGTGGTACTCTATAAACTTCTATTACCACAAGTTGGTCAATATTGTTCAAATCCATATCCTTACACATCTTTTAGCTACATGATTTTTTACTCCACAACAATTGTGGATTTGTCTATTACTCTCTTAAACTTGTAAGTTTTCGTTTCATGTGTCTTAAAGCTATGATTTTAGATCTATACATGTGTACATATAAGATCATTATGGCTTTTTTGATAAATTTTCTTTTCACATTAAGAAATGTTTTATCTCTGGCATAGAAACTTACTGTGCCAGTATTAATTTTGCCACACTAGCTTTCTCTGAGACTTCCAGCTGAGACAGACACCAGCCAACTTCAGAATGGGCATGAGGGGAAAACTTTTATAAGGTGTTCATGGAAGTAAGACAAAGAAAATATTTGGTTGGTTAGAGTGGAAAGTCTCTAGTTAGGGGTTATTTTTTGTATGGTACTCTTAAAATAACTAATAAGAAGCCTTTAGGCTGAGATAACTCCAGAGCCTTAGACTTCTAGGTAAGCAAACCAAAACCCAAATTAATGTAAGCAATATAACAAAAGTTAAACTAATCAGAAACCATCAACTAATTTCTAACTAGTGGCTTCCTCTGTAGCTCCCTAAACCACTGGAAGTCTAGTGCTGCCCAATTCATGAGTCACTGAATGCACAAATAAACTCTGTAAAGTTCTAATGTGCCTAAGTTTACCTTCTAACAGTATTCAGCTTTTCATCCTTTTACTTTGGAATTATTTGTGTTTTTATATTAAAGTTTATTTCCTACAAACAGTATATAATAGAGTCTCATTATCTTATTCACACTGAAAATTTTTGCTTTTTGACTCCCCTTTGACATTTTAGATATTAGTAACCTATTTATTGGTTCCAGGGATTCAAATTTGGGGAGTCATTCTTCTGTTTAATACGTATCTCTTCCCTGAATCCCTCAGTTTCCAGGGATTCAAATTTGGGGAGTCATTCTTCTGTTTAATACGTATCTCTTCCCTGAATCCCTCAGTTTCCATCCTTACCAAAATCCAGGGTAATTCTCCTTAAGGAAAGTAAAATATAAGAATATATCCAAAAATTGTCCACAAAATTTTGAAATTGAAAACACAGCCTTAAGGATGTGGAGAAAAGAGAATTACTCTCGTTTTTTCTTGTTTTTAAACTCCCATGGAAATAGAGGGGAAAAACTCATTAACTAAGAGTTCAGCAAATTACCTCACTATGCCTTACTTTCTTCTGCCTCAAATTTATAAATTTTCCCCAAAACTTCTACAGATAAAAATACCATTTAAGACATCAATTTATATATTTATTTGTCAACATCTGTGCCCAGAGAAGCAATCGTGAGTTGAGGCAGAGATGGATTTCTCTTGAAACCAAGAGAAGTTTAAATGTCAGAAGAATGTCTAGAGAGAGTGTGCATCATTCATTTCTCACAGGTTTAATCTTGGTTGCCTGCCTAAATCCAAAAGCATTACAGAAAACAGAATTCTAACCATACTTTTGAATTACACTCTAGGAGAATTAAATCTTGATAACTTCTGTTCCACTGGAGATTTTCATGGAGTTCATGGAGTCATGTTTATAAAGAATTTGCATTAATCCCTTTCCAAACAAAAGTAATTTAAACTTACTGACAGAAATGCAGGATTACAATGTTCTTTTACTTTTCACTTTTACTTAAAACACTCTGGAGTATAACTTAGATTGGCCTCTTTCTACTACTGGTAGAACTAAGTTCAATCAAAATGATAAGTAAACTTTTTTATAGGACTTTATGACTCAAGTCCTTTATGTTTAAACAAAAATCATGTTAAAACACCTAGCTTCAATTAACTAAAACGGCTGCTTTTATAGGAATAATTTTCTGAACATAGCAGAGGATAGGCTTGAAGATATAAGCACTAAAACCAAGTGAGTGAGTTTATGTCTGCCGCATACACAAGCTTGGAAGATCTGTGACTTACAGTTCTGGTGAATAGCAGTGCACCACTACCACCACTGGTGTTGGGCACAGGATATTCTGTGGTCCTGCAGAAGTTGTTCTGAAGATATAATCAAGATGAGTAGCTCTTTTGATACAAATCTCCTTAAATGTGTAGTTGCAACATGCTACAGAACAGCAAAGCAACTATTAGCTCCAATCATTTTCCCTTTACTTGGCTGTTATTACCAGAAGAATGTGTGTACTTGGGTAGGGAGGTGGGCAGTCTCAGCTGGACATGGACATGAGGGAGAAATTATAGTAGTTTGTCAGTGTCAGGGCAAAAGGTTGCGACAGCGCTCGAGGTTTCATTCTCAAATGTCTGGTATTTGCTTTGCACCACTAGCCATTGAGCCAAATCTAATTCTTGCCCATTGTGCTTGCTCTTTAGAGCCACTTAGAATCAATTCTAGCTCTGCTCAGAAGTGTGCTGAAAGTCTGGCTGCTGTCCCAGCTTCCTGACCTCACTCGGAGCTGACAGCCTTAGGCCCCAGCAACACCTAAGTCTGAAAATGAAAAACTTGCCTCTGAGAACAAAGTCAATTTATTGGGCAAATTTTGATCGATCCTCAGCCATGGGCCAGACACCTTGAAAGAGGATGGAGGAGGAGGTCTGAAGAGAAGCACCCACTGGGAAGTGGGGCCAGGACTGTCCAGAGAGGAGGAGCCCCTGTCACGAGTGCCCCATCAACCTGGGTATTACTCCAGTTCCTTCTAGCTGCACTCTCCTCATGACACAAGGAGACTGGTGGCCAAGAGCATTTGCTCACCCAGTGTCCTGCCAGATCCTACGTCTTCTTTTAAGCCATGTTGCAGGCACCAGGAGCTCAGAATTTTCTACCCAAATGGCCGAAGTCTGCTTCTTGAGCCTCCATGGGCTTCTTCTCTGGGATCGTTCTCATGGGGCCAAATATCCTCCAGTATGGCCATCTCTGGTACCTGAGGCTAGGTAAGAAGCAGTTGATGGGGAAACAGGACAGGCGAATGAAACTTGGATGTCTGGGCTTCAGGTTACACATACACGATCAAGGCTCTCGTGGTGAGGGATGGATCCAGGGGTAGAGACCATTCAAATTTCATGAAGGTATTTATAAAGTCAAGAGGTTGAAAATTGTTTTATTTGACTGTTATCAACTCTATTTTTAACTCATAAATATTAGATATTATTTATTAATGTGTGCCTTTGTTGGGGGCCCTTTAAATATTAGAGGCATGTCTGTAAGCATGGAGATAAAAAGTCAAACAAAGTTATTTTTCATCAACTTCTATGTATGACTCATAGGGGCCTTTTAAATAATTTTCAGGGAAGTAGTTATGTAATTCTACCAGACTTCTAGGTTCAAAACCAGGATTTATCTCTTAACATGTGTGTCATCCTGGGAAAGCTACAACAGGTTTACTTAGTAGACTCACTGAATGATACTTTCTCTCTATTCCCTTTGTGAAATATATTCAATGATAACCTAAGCCCTCTTTCCCGTTGCCTTCTGTTATATAACAAACCACTCAAACTTTGTGGCTTAAAATAACTATCTTTTATTTTGCTCACTAATCTGTGAGTGAAAAGTGCTCAGCAGGGATGGCTCATCTCTACTTCACATGGTGCAAGATAAAGTGGCTTGAATCGAACTAGAAGAGCTACTTTTCAAGTTAGTTTATTCACATGGCTGGCAAGTTGGTACTGGTGCCAGCTGGGGGCTCAGACAAGGCTATGGACTAGGAGCCTTGGTTCCTCTCTGTGTTGGCATCTCAGCAATTTGTTTGAACTTTCTCGTAGCATGCAACTGGGTTTCAAAAGGCAGCACCACAAAAGAACAAGGCAGAAGTGCATAGCATTTTTTTTTTTTATGATTTAAGCTTGGAAGTAATACAGCATCATTTTTACCATCCTCTGTCCAGGTAGACACCAATATCCTTCAGATTCAAGGAGAGGAGACAGAGATTCTACTTGTAACCGAGGAGTGGCAGAGTTTTAGATGAGCATTTGAGATGATGATGATGATGATGGTGTGTGTGTGTGTGTGTGTGTGTGTGTGTGTGTGTGTACAATCGTTTTAGGAATATAGAATTCTCTCTAGTAGACTCACACATTTCTGCTCTCATCAGGCAAGTTGTCTTAAGAGTTAGTTCTCAAATCCCTTAACGCCAGTTGTCATCACATAATTTAATTAAATATGATAATTAATGTTGAAATCAGAATGTAAAAAAAGGCACTTTTCTCTCCTGTGAAAACTAGGCTGAATGCTTTGGAAGGAAGGATATGAGTGAACTGTGTAGATTGGGTATTAGAAAAATAACTACAAAAGATTAGAGAACTGTAAAAAAAAAAATCTAGACGGAGTCTGCATCAGATTGCTTCACACATTTTTCAAGGTTTATTTCACATCAAAGGAACTAAAACTAGAAAACGGTGAGCATATGTTATATGTGTGGTTTCTGCCAGAAAAACAGTGCTGAATTGTAATTAGCAGACCCTCTACCAAAAGAAAAGGCCTTGCCAAATTGATGTACATTCATATGTTTTAAAGAAAATAAAATGTTTGAGGTTTGCATAAATCAGTTTTAAACAATTCCTTATTTTAATTGGCATTTTCAATTAGTTGAATAATTAGTGATACCTCTTGCATTCAGTAAGAAGGCTACCATTGCACTTGACTCACTTTTTGTTTCACTTTCTCATCAGCAAAATAGATATCATAATTATGATACCTACTTCATAGTGTTTTTGAAATAATTAACTAGCACAATCTACTTAAAACATTTGGCATTTTAAGCATTTAATTATCGTAGTTATTATTACTTTGCATTACATAAAGGTGAGACAGTTTTGTGATACCTCAGATAATGGGATTTAACAATGAACTCTTGAGGAGGTGGGGAAGGTCAAGAGACCACCTTCCACAGTGAGGGATCACAAAGAATGGAAGCATCGGCCAGATTCCGTAGCTCAGCCTGTAATCCCAGCACTTGGGGAGACCGAGGCCAGTGGATTGCCTGAGCCCGCAGGTTCGAGACCAGCCTGGGCAACTTGGCGAGACCTCATCTCCACAATTAAAAAAAAAATTAGCTGGGTGTGGTAGTGAGTGCCTGTAGTTCCAGCTACTTGGAAGTCTGAGTCGGAAGGATTGTTGGAGCCCAGCAGGTCGACGCTGGGGTGGCTGTGAGTGTGCCACAGGTAAGACCTCCAATTCAAAAAAAAAAAAAAAAAAGGAAGGATGGAAGCATCATTGCAGATCCTCAGAAACTATAGTTCCCTCTTATCTTCTTTGCCAGTGGCACCTACTCTAGTGAATTTGTCATTCTCAATGCCCAGTTTCTTTTTTTTTTTTGAGTTGGAGTCTCACTCTGTCGCCCAGACTGGAGTGCAGTGGCCGCTCCCGGCCACCGCAGCTTCAACCTGCTGGGCTCCAGCGATCCTTCCGCCTCAGCCTTCTGAGTAGCCGGAATTACAGGCATGCGCTACCATGCCTGACTGATTTTTTGATTTATTGTAGAGATGAGGTCTCGCTGCCCAGGCGGGTCTCGAACCCGCGGGCTCAGACAGTCCACTCACCTCAGCCTCCCGAAGGCGCGGGATTACAGGCTGATCCACTGAACCCGGTTTAATGCCCAGTTTCTTTTCTAGCTGCTTCTCCCTCTACTCCTGGATTCCTGCTACAGCTGTTCTACCTCTATTTCTTCCATCTACATCTTGTATCACTCACTCAGCTCCTCCAGGGAGAGGCTTCTGTTGGGTTGGCTGCTCTTTACTCAAAGAACAGAGCACACTTACCTGGAACTTGTCCACTTCATCAGCCGCTGTGCTGCCATATAAATCATATGGTTTTTGGGTGAGAAGTAAATCCCTGGTTCAATCAGTTAGGGCCAAGATATCTGTGTCTAATGACACAGAGCATGCACTTCTATTCTGAGGTGTAGTAAGGTTGTAGAGTCTCTGGAGCATCAGCTTATGGCTGACGTACAGCCTAATGCCTAAGTACAGTCATGTTGAAAGTGTTCGTGGGTGTTGATTCTGCTTGATTGATGCTGGGGCTCTCCCAATTGGCTTGACTGTCACCTCTGAATGCTGATTGTTGGATGATAATCACTTAGAAGAAGAAGCATTGTGTAGTAGATCATGGGTGGAAATCAGACTCTGGTTTTTAGTCTTGGTTCCCTACCAGCATCTCTTTCCCCCTCTCTCTCTCTCATACACTACACTTCTCAATCCTATCCCTCCTAACTTGAAATAAAAGAAATAACAATTACTATTGCAAAATATTCTTAGAGTATACAACTGAGTGGAGATGTGGAGAATTCATCCTGCACATGCCTCCTGTGATTCCCAACCCTGCCAGGGCTACTGTCTTAGATGCCTCATAACATCAAGAAAAAAAAAAAGAGAACTGAAGACATTTGCCCAAGTGAGATCAGAATGCAGCAAGACTTGCCATCCTAGATGCTTGATATTTCAACATCTTTCAATCTTTAGTGAATATGTACATTCTATCTTTAGAACACATTTAGAGAAAACAATTCCAAAAATGATACAGAGAGAATCCATCTGGAATCAATTGTTTTAAAATGCTCAGCAAAACTCTTCTGCTCTTTGGAACACTTCAATCCCCTGAATAGAGTCAAGATTAAAATAACTCTCCCATCTCACGCCTGGTTAGAAAGTTGAGGGAAAGGGATGTTCCAATGTTGTAGAGTAAGAATTTCCACAAAAGATTCCTTTATGCTATGCCTCGTGTCTAACTGATCTCTTCTGTCTTTGTACCCCCCTAATCTTTGCTACCTTGCATGAGCCTAGCAGTTCATTTCATTTCCAAATAGAGCAAATGACTAGTGAGTTCACCCCCAAAAGAGCTTTTGCCAGGAGGTACAAATAAAATGGTTGATAATCTGGTCTATCTGGGTACCACACCAACCTCAGTTAACAGTATCCAGAGTGTTGCTCAGTGTTGTGCATTTTATCACTTGGGGCAAAAGAAAAAAAAAAGTCTTTTCATACAAGCCAGGTCAAAAGATTCATTCTTTAATAGGAAGCCAAACTCACTCACTCTCCCAGCTTGGACCCTTAAGTCTCCTTTAGATTGGGTTTCCTGGAATGTGGTTTTATCAGAAATATCCTTGTGTGCAAATTTCAGGGCATAAATAATGGACCAGACATTACATGAAGTGATTTTCCAAAACACAAGGAAAAATACATTTCCTCCCATCAAGTGGCTTTCCCTACCCATAATCCCAAGCTTCATGTCTCCCAGTGTCTCCTTTTATTCATCCTAATTAGCAGTAAGTGAATCCAGTTGCAGTCTGTGGTCAGCCAATTTACAATTGGATTTTATGTGCATTTTAGACTCGGCAACCTGCTGTTATCCAGTCCCAGATACCTCCTCATCTATGGTCTAGGGAAATGTCTGCTTTTGATTTATTTCTGCCCAGCAAGCAAAAAGTAGACTCTGTGTGTATATCTAGCACTGTTACCTTGCTCTTTTTATGTATTTCTCACTTTTGAGAAGTTTGAAGTTTTAACACGCAATGACTGATTTGTGCTTGTTTTGCTGCTGTGCTGGATAGACGGGGTGGGCTTCAGGATTCATTTGGCAAAGAAAAGCGATCCAAGATAACAAGGGTTTGTGCAAAAGTAAGTGCGATGTCAAATAACCAGAGGACAGGCATGTTGTCAGCTCTCCAAGTCGTCAGCTAAGAATGGTCTTTCCAAGCAAGGAGTCTTCTCTGTTATAAGCTTACTTTATTGGCAAACTACTCGGGAATGTTCCCTGCATCTGCTTTTCTGCCCACCCTCATCTTAATGCTTGACACTCTGCAGTTGGACCACAAGTGCTTTTATGAAGAGGGAGAAATGAGCTCTGCACATATAATCCAATTCAGGACCAAAACCCCTCTCAAAATTAATGTTTTGCTATCCAATTCCTATGGGTCATTTTAAATGATGTAAGGCAAACCATGTTCCCTTTTGGGAACTCTTTAGTTTCTACTGGGCTTAGGCTGGGCCCTCTAGGATTTCTTAGCTACTCTTTAGAGTGGCATGGGACTGCCTAAAAACCCAGAACACACCCCCCCTACCATCGTGTAGATCCAGGGTCTGTGAACATTAATAAACAACATCAGACTCTCAAAGTACCCACCCTCTGGGCTCCCATTGTTACCATTGTCCAGTAATGCCTAATTTCATATCCACAATGACAGATTTGAAATTTCCTAGTGTCTCTTTTTATTCCATTTTAATAGCAATGAGTGAATTCCTTCTAGGAGAAGTCTAAGAAGGAACATCTCCTATGGTTTAACCAGAATTTGACCTGAGAAGCAAATCCTTGCTACACAGCCATTCAGGATCAGCAATCCAGGCAGGCTGACCACATGCCAGGTCCACCTAGTACATCCTTCTGTTGGGCAGCGTGGTCCTCACAGCCTTGAAAAAAGTGCTTCTCACCCTGTCCCAGGTTCCATATAAAGTCATGTCCTACAGCAGCCTTGGACTAGGACTAGCCAAGACTGGACATCACTAAAGACATCTGCTGCACTGACCCCTGATCACTCCTTATTGATCATAATATCCCCCAAATCGACTCAATAACAGGCCCACAAAAGGGTATCTGGAACTGACCTTGTGTGTTTTTATACCAGTCTCTCTGGGGAAACTCATCTACAAACCTACTTCTGTCAGTATTCCTCTCTCTGAAGACCTAATATTACTATCAATTTCACAGTCTAGGTTAGTCGTTTCTAAATACTTGCCAATATCCTTGGTGGGAGGAGAGAGGAGCTAGATACAGAATACTGCATTCATTCATTCAAGAATATTTATTGAGCACTTATTATGGGCCAGATATGATAGGTATGCGAATTACAGAAACGAAGAAGAGTCCCTGACTCTAAGGACACAGACCCACATGTAGCCTTTGTTTAAGAAAGTATGAGAAGGCTTTGGAACAGTAAACCCTGGGGGATATGGAACATTAAGAGGTGGGGAAGAGCATTTTCCCATACATTATCAGGATGAGAGGCCATCATAAGACTTCTGAACATCCTACTTATGAATTAAATAATCAATGCTGCAGTCATATTATTTTTCATCTGTATGAGATTAAAAGTAATACAGGATGTGTAGAATCCTTCTGTTCTGTGTGACCCGTTCTGCAGTGATAGCACCTCTTTAAATCCGGATCAAGCATGGCAGAAAAGCCATGAGCCCCTGTGGAGAGTAGGGGCTGGGGAGCTGGACTGCCTGGGTGCACGTCTCAACTCCTCCTTTTCAAGCTGCGTGACTTTGGGAAAGTTACTTTAACTTCCCAGTGCCTTGGGTTTTCATCTGTAAAATGATATGATACTAGTTACTCATAGGGATGGAATGAACATAAATGGAATTAATACAAAGAAAGTACTCAAACGGAGCTTGACACGCTAGGTCCTCTAAAAATGTTAGCTACAATTAGAACCATGTGCGGGACAAGAAAAAATGTTTTGTGGTTTAAAATGGCTGTGATCAGGGAAATACAAATAAAAACCACAATGAGCTGTCATCTCACTCCCAGATAGAATGGCTATTATCAAACAGGCAAAAGTTCCAAATGCTGGTAAGAAGGTAGAGAAAAGGGAATACTTATACAATGTGCCCACCCTCCTTTGGTGGGAATGTAAATTAGAACAGCCCTTATGGGAAACCGTATAAAGTTTTCTCAAAAGCCTAAAAATGGAACTACTCTACAATCCAGCAATCCCACTACTGGTTATTTATTGAAAAAAAAAAGAAGAAGAAGAAAGAAAACCAGTATATCAAAGGGATGCCTGTACCTCCATGTTCATCGCAGCGCTACTCACAATAGCCAAGATAAGGAATCACCCTAAGTGTTCATCAACAGATGAATGAATAAAGAAAATGTAGTATATATACACAATGAGATACTGTTCAGTCCTTAAAAAGGAAGTCCTGTCATTTGCAGCCACGTGGATGGAACTGGAGGTCATGGTGTTAAGTGAAATAAGCCAAGCCCAGGAAGACAGATAGCACATCTTCTCACTCATATGCAGAAGCTTAACAAGTTGATCTCATGAAAGGGAGGAAGTGGGGAAAGAAGACAGAGAAGCTGGTTAGCAGATACAAACATAATGTTAGATATGACAAATAAGTTCACATGTTCGATAGCACGGTAGGGTGACTATTGTTAAAACCAATGTATTGTGTCTTCCAAAATAGCTAAAAGAGAAGATTTTAAATGTTCCCAACACAAAGACATGATAAATGTTGGAGATGATGGTTATCCTAAATACCCTGATTTGATCATTGCATGTTATTTCCATGTATCAACATATCACATGTACCCCATAAATATGTACACTTGGTACGCATCAACTAAAAATAAATAAATAACTGAAAATAGGCTCTGGGAAGAAGTTAGGCAGTTCCATCAATGGGCATAAATCCTGAAAGCTGTTGTCGCCAGTACCAAGGCAGCAACACATGGGCCTACTCTGTTTAGCCTTGTCGTGTTCATTGCTTACCTGGTGCTCTTGAGGAGGCCGTTACCTAAGGCTTGTCCCTGCTCGAGGTGTATGAGATGTCGGCAGGTTATTCCAGGACACCTAATCTTTTTTCTCTTGTATTTATTTATGTATTTTTAAAAATATGGATTCAGGGATTCACGTGCAGGTTTGTTACATGAATATGTTGTGTAATGGTGAGGTTTGGGCTTCAATATCCACTTGAATAGTGAACATTGTTTCCAATAGGTAATTTTCAGCCCTCATGGACTCTTCCTCCTCATGCCTCTTCTTCTGAGAACCCTACCCATTGCAACTCCACCACCATTTACTCAGTTTAAAAACCTTAGCATTCTTGGGTTCCACATAAACAGTAATTTTAGTAACCTCCCAGCTACACGGTAAAAACTGAGGTCATGGACACTTCTGGCAGAGGAGAGGAGGTGTGGGGGTGAGGGGAGGAGGCTTTTATGGAAGTCATGACAGAGTTAGGGGGTTGAAAAGATACAACTCGAGTGAGAAAACCTTATGTTCTTTGCTCTGTAATGTTTATTTGAGCCCATTTTTAGTATCTGAGTAGGAGTTTATAATTTTTCTTTCTTATCCATGGCTTCCATTTCCCTGGGATGTCACATTACTCAGTTACAAGAAAGAAATATAAATAACCAGGACATGCAGTGAAACCTCCTAAGTTCAAATGTCATTTGCAATTGCTCAGGCTTTGGCTTTAGGAAGATTAAATGGTCATGTCTCATAGAGGCTTGGCGGAGTCAAGCACAATACTTCAATCCTGTATTTCTACACATCTCCACCTATTTTCTCATCCATCTGTCTGCATCTATTTGTCTACCTATCACCTATCTATCCATTTAACTAATTAATACATTATCCCTCCAGACTGAAGAAATAACTAAAAACATGTTTCCAAGAGATCTGGACTTTGGGGATCAAGACAGTTGTTGGAAATGTGTATGTTTAGTACAGGTAAAAGGACATAGGCACATGGAAACACTCAGAAAGCAAGTTTCTTAGCTACTTCTCTGTACCAAGCATTGACCTAGATGCCTTACAGAGATCATCTCATCTATCCTCACAACAATCCTGTGTGGCAGGTCAAAGCCTCTCTGTTTCACAAAAGCAGAAATATAAGGCTTAGAAAAAATTTTCCAGTGTCACATAGCTAAAAAGTGGTAGATTTGTCCCAGTTTAACCCCTTGACACACAGGAAATGGATTCTGGAGAAGATAATTGTCAAACAATGAAAAAAATTAAATGAAATACAGGCATGAAGGTATGTTTTGTGATCCACATGGTTCCCACAGATGCACGTAGTAATTCAGAACCTGGGGCCAGCAATTTGACATCCCTCAACCTGTGTTGCTACATCTTTTCTCTCTTTCCCCTGCTAAGAGTCCTTTACTCACCACTTCTTTCTGGACAAAGTTCTTCTTTCAGAACGGAACACCTTGGCCATTTGTTGCTTAACTATTCTGGGTGCCCCACCCATGCTGACTGTGGGATTGTTTTCAGGACCCCTAACTGAGACAGAAGAGCCTTAGAAGATCCTACAACACTCGCTTGTTATGTCATCTCCATCCCCCAAATCCTCACAAATGAAAGAATGGGGAATATCCATTATTGAAGAGATTCCAGTGAGGTGACTTTTTAAAATATTACCTATTTCAGGTCAATTTTTTTGTTCTTAACAAAAACATGATTCCGTAAGTGCTTTAAGCCTGGTGAACTAAAAACCAACCAATTAGAGTATACTTTTAGGAGCTATGGTCAAGTTCAGTGACATCCATGGTGCTAAACTGGGACTGAGTTGCTGGGGTTAAGCAGTTCCCCTGTGGATGGAAATCAGGTCAACCAGCTGAAGAGATTGGGCACTGTGGAAAGAGCAAAGGGCATGCATTTGCCACGTGCAAACCAAACTAGTCACATGACCTTGGTGAAGTCATCTTTCTGCCTTTCTTTCCTCCCTGTAATGTAAGACTCACAAGGTGCATGACGCTGCCCCGGGAGGTGCCCTGCCAATCAAATGAGATAGTGACTGGGGGAGGGTTTTTAAAAAATTATTTTATATAAGGAGTATTATGTATGCAATAAACACCACTTCCATTAAGCCACAATCTGAGTCACTCAGACTGGCAATGAGGTAAATGATGGAGAGAAGGTCATGACTGATCTAGACGCAATCCTGAGCTGAATCATGGGCCCTTCTGACACTGGGGTGAGTCAATGGAGGGTGACACAGTAGAGGGCATGTCAGGTGAGCACTAGGGGAGAGAGGGGACTACACTTTTGCCTGGGAAGTGACTCATGTGGTAAGGTGAATGAAAAGAGAGAAACAAATTGGCAGCTAAGGACACTCCATTGGTGAGCACTATGGATGGATGATTCATTTAATCAGTCACTCTACTAGCATACATTGAGCTCCTACTGTGAGCAAGGTGCCAGACTAGATGCTGTGGGGAATTCAGGCTGCAGGATGTAGTTCTCGCCCTTGGTCATATCAGTAGTAAAGTCTCACGAATTGCAGGATGAAATGAAAGTTGTAAATGAAGTCTGGTCATTTACCCCAGTCATGTCTTAATCTCTGTGTACGTTTTAGGCAAGCTCGAAACTTGGAAGTATGTAGGGCTACCCCTGCTTATGTATGAGAGAGTTAGATATTTCCATCTGGGCACTGGGCGTGTGATGGGATGGTAAACCAGGTGTTGATGGCAGGGTAGAGGTTTGATTTGTTTTGAAGGAAGAACTTGGGAGGAACTAGATGCTAGAGATATTACTTGATCACCAAATATGGACAGAATAGCCTTCAGGTTGCCCTAGTGGAAGGGAGTCAAGGGATAGTTCAGTTCCTATTCCTACTTCTAGGGCACTGATCACTAACTATTTGTAAAATACCAATGGTGGTATCTACCCTTTGCGAATGCTGTGACAATCAGTATTGTAATACATGTAAATCACTAAACAGAGGCTCAATAGGATTCATGATTCCCCATGCCAGCTTTCCCCAAAGAACTGACAGTGTCTCAGTTATTGCCCTCTGGAGATAATGTGATTGGGAGAGGTGGATTTTAAAAATACTTTTCTACTGACTAGAGAACTTCATCTAAAATGCCATATTAATATCACTCTCCCCTTTCCCTGACTTTTTTTAAATTTTCTTACATGCAGCAAGATCCCTTCTTACAGAGATCAAATGTTATTTTTTATCTGGTAGAATGCATAATAGATTTGGTTAATGAACAGAGGGCCCCTGTCTTGCTGCCACTGCATTTATCCAAACAGGGACATATTCTCTGGAAATATAATTTTCAAGGGTATTATTTGACTGTTCTCTGAGTCTGCAGAAGGTTGCGGTAGATGGAAATAATTTCACCTGCAATATTTAGAGCTTGGACTAATGAATCTTCATATCTTTTCAAACTCATCTATTCTTATTTAAAAGTGATGAACAGTGGCAGTTTGGAAAGGAGTACTTGCTCATTGGTGCAATAAAAAATAGATGGCATTGCAGCACAAAAGTTCTTAATGTCCTTTCCCAAAGGGAGAAAAATAATTGCCAGAAGGAATTAGAATTTAACTCCTTGCTCCTATTACTTCAAAAAGGATCACTTTTTGCTTTTTTGTCCCTATAGTTTTCCCAGTTTAAGGGCAGACTATTTTACATTTGCATGTATACATTAATATTTTCTTATCTACATTTGGCATATTGATAACAAAAGAAACTTTCGTTTTATTGAATTATTTTTTCCAAATGAACTCAAAGGGTTTCAGAGACTTAAAGTCAGCATGCAGAATTTAGATTTGGAGTATCACTCTAAAAGATGTACAAGTGAGTAAATAGTGCTAATAAGCAGCCCTCTTCTCAGAATTTCTAATATGAACCGTGTCTCAACAGAAAACATCTCTAAGTAAATGTGAAGTAGACATGCCCTTAAGGGAAGGATGGACACATGTGTGTTAGGGAGGGGAGGGTTTTAGTACTGTGTCCTGGATCACCATTTAATTAGAGAATGAAGACCAGAATTACTGAGTGGGGGCGGGGGTGGGGAGAATCAAGTTCTATTCATGCTACAAGGATTTTTTTTCAATGGTGTCGTAGAAAAGAGTCCAGATTCTGACTTTGGCTTTTTTTTCGTTAACTAATTATGTGACTTTCTGAGTGTCTTTGAACTATTTTGGAACTCAGGCCTCTCATCTATAACAAGAAAGAGTTGGACTGCGAGATGGAAAATACTCAAGGTATCTGACTACCATTTCCATCTTGTGTCCACATCAAACATCAACATCAGTCTTGGCATTGTTTCTTACTGAACCCACACTTAGCTTTGACACGTTTTTCAGCATCATGTCCTAAGTAGCCATCGTCAATTGATAAGAATTAACTGTTGGAATAAAGTCTATTCGCCACCCCTGCACTGGAAGATTTCCAAGGAACCATTTAGAATTCTGGGATTCTCTTCTTTACACAGGCTATTTTTTTAATAACAATGATTTGAAGTCACTGGACATCTGGAAAGCACCTCCAATGCCTTTTGTTCAGTGAGAGCTCCAGGGAACAGGGCCCCAGACAAATGAAGTACTTAAAACATCACACACATTACCCACCACAGCCCGGGGCTAACTAGACTGTTGAGGTCTGACCCTGGGATACAGTGATATCATCTGGTTTTTCCTAAACATAAGCTGCACTATGTGATTTTAAAACTATGCCACAAACAAAGGAGAAAGAGAACACTTAGCAATAAAAAGAGCCAACTATTGGCAGCAAGACACGATCAGTTCTCCATGGAATTTTTGAAGTGATTACTGTTGAGACAGCATTGCAAAGACATACAGCTCTGAGCACAATCGCCTTCAGCTCCCTGGGGAAGAACGCGTCAGCAATCTGGGTCTGTAGTAAGAAATTACATATTTGCATGCATTAACCAATGTGAGTGACTTACCAGGAACTTGTTCAATGATTGCACTGATTAGGTCTCTATGAATAGATGTTGATACATATCGTCCTGGGTTGTTTAATTTTATTCTGGACTCTAAGATTTTTTTGCCTGGAGAAATCAAGATGTTCACAAAAGAAACAAGACATTGTGAAAATGTAATATTGGTCTATGCCTGCAAATGGACAATAGATTTAAGGGGAATGGGGACTTTTTTTTTTGTTGGTGTGTTACTTTTGGTATGACTTGAAACTCAGACTTCTTCCAAACAGAATCTATAAATTAATCAGATGAGGTTGCTCTGTTTTTCCTGTCTGCAAGTAGCTGCAACTCTTTCCAGAATTTCCTCATTGACTAAAGAAGACAATCCTAAAACACTGCTTCAGTACAGGAAAGAAGGATCTACTGGAGATAGCCCAGGGAAGGTCAAAGCTGTAGCCACATGTAATTCATCTGTAGTGTCCCGTGCACACTTTTACTTTTTCTCTCTGCACGTCTCAACTCTGTTTAGCAAACACATACGAGCATTTGTATCAGACTGCTAGGGCTGCCACAGTAAAATATCACAGACTGGTGGCTTAAACACTAGAGTTTATTTTCTCACAGTTCTTAGCTGGAAGTCCATGATAAAAGTGTCAGTAGGGTTGGTTTCTTTGAGGGAAAGAAAGGATCTCTTCTTCCTGTTGCCTCTTCACATGGTCGTCCTTTGTCACTTTCTGTGTCCTAATCATCTCTTGTTATAAGGTCACCATTGTATATTGGATTAGGTCCCTCGCTAATGGCCTCATTTTGACTTAATTACCTCTTTAATGGCTCTATCTCCAAATACAGTCACATTCTGAAATAACTGGAGCTTATGCATTTTGGGGGAACAGAATTCAGCTCATACTGATTTAGGCACTCATTATGATTTAGGTACTCTCTAAATTCCTCATGTATTAATTCCTCATCTAATTCTTACAGCAAAACTAGTTCACAATGAGCTAGGGACTATTATTGACCCATGTTATAGGTAAGGAAATAGAGCTCCAGAGAGGGGAAGAACTTGCCCAAGTTACTTATATGTGGTTGTCTTAGTCAACATATATCTTCATTCTTTGAAGAATGTTGTAAATAAGCATCCTTATATTTACTAACATAATAATAAATCGTGTATCATAGCAATTGTTGTACCTGTGTACAACTTTAGCAAGTGTGCATTTCCAACACGTGTCCCCATCAGGATTCCTTTTCATATTCAGTACCGTGCATTTAGTAGATGCTTAGTATTTAATAATCTGATGAGTTTTGAAGAGAACTCTTCAATACTTTGAAGAGCTTTCAAAGACATAAATAGAATATAGAAACTTTCTGAGGAGATCAGAGTGAGAGGACTAACTAGATGACAGTTTAGACTGCAGTGACAAAGAACTAAATGGGTAGTAGGATATTGAACTTGTGATTAATATGTATTTTTGAACTCTTGATGAATATGTTAAGTTTTCCTTATTATTATGGAAATGTTGATTGGTAGTGTCAGTGGCACTCAGAGAGCCAGTAGCACTCAAAGAACTAGAAGAAATAAGCACAATTCTATCATTATTCTAGCAATCATTCTTTAAGTAATTGACTGAAGAGATGAAGTACAGGAGGAAAGTTATTACTTCCCCAAAGTCACAAAACAGAAGTGAGTCAGAGGTAGTGCTGACACTCATGTTGATAAATAGAGTTTCCACCATGGGAGATTTAGGGTCCAATATCTCAATTTCTTACATAGTTGCTCTTATCTAATTAAAAGATCTGTCAGGGAGACATTGTTTCCTGTTACTTGCACATAATAATTTATGTGAAAAAGCACATGATAGATCTAGATATTGAATATTTACATAACATTTCATTGTGATTGCATTTATTCAGGCAAAATATATGCTCAATTATGAAACCTTTATCAGTCGCACTATCTATTCACACACAACTCCACAGCAAAATGTTTTTTCTCTCTTCCTTACCCTAAGTCCATTTCAAAGACAGAGTTTATTTAAACATAACTTAAAATTTTCCCTTTGTTCCAGATCCGCAGTTCCCAGATAGGGATTCTGTAATATCATTCCTTGGACTTCTGTTGTTCTGTTTTGCTCTTAATTCCCACCAAGATACAGTGATTATAATCACCATTCTTTTTCATTCACATTTTTTGTCTCCCAAGTTCTTACTCATTAGAAGTACAAGTTCTTCAAAGAGGAAGGCTTAGAAAATAGCATCCCTAGACTTAAAACTGACTGCAACGGATAAGGAAATGAAAACAAAGTAGAGTCTTGAACTCTAGTCTCTGCTTTCCAGACCTTCTGGTTTAGGACTCAAGATGATTAGTGATCAAACAACCCAATATAAATAACCAGATGAGCGGCAGAGGGTGTTCTGGGGTTGGGAGACTTGACGCAACCTTGACATTACCCAAAGTTTGATGGATGCAAGCCAAGCTCTTAATTCTATCTTAAGGTGGCTTTTTTTTTTCAGTCTGACACACAAATTTACATATTGTGTACAGCTGTGGCTGCTTGCAAAAGCAAACTCCTGTGATAACGACTTTTGTTTTGATTTGGAAACAAATCTTGTACTTGTAGTTCTCAATAAACCTCTAAACTTTTTCTCTGTGAAACCAGCAGTTTTATCTGGCCTTCAGTTCCTAATTTATGTTCCTAATTTGGCTTTGATGTGAGGTGGATGGCTTCTTCAAATATGATTTCCCTTGAAGTTATTATTTGTCTGATCCCACTGTGAAGAAATAGATAACTCTAGTTATGCCTACATAACACTCTAAAATCTATTTGTAGATCAAAAAACACAAGTTTATTTGTTTTAAGAACACATGTGCCTTTACAGCTTTGTGTGCCTGGAGTTAAATGAGATTATTTCTCAGGGTAGTGAGTAGAATGGTCCACTCCGAAAGTTGTCTTATTTATAAATCTATGTCACTTTAAGAAACCTTACTGCAGGACAAGACTGAGTCACAGTTTTCCAGTCTCAGATTGTGGCTGTGTTTCTCTTGTGTCTCAAAAATTCACAGAAGCCAACACACAAACAGAAATCTTATATTGGAAGCTATAGTTTAGCAGGATAATGCTTTGCAATATGACTGTATTTCCCTTTTGGGTAATGCAGATTTTGTCCCATTCTTTATTTTGTCTTGTGATACTATTATAGAATATTTAAGACTGAGTAATTTTTAATGAGCAGAGATTTATCTGTCACCATTCTAGAGACTGGGAACTCTAATATCAAGGTGCTGGCATCTGGCAAGTGTCCACATTGCTGTGTCATCTCATGAAAGAAGGTGAGAGAGAGTGAGAGGGAGCAAGAGATTAAACTTGCAGCCTTAAGGCCTTTTATAATTTCTATTAGTCGTTTTATGTGTGTGGAATCTTCATGACCTAAACTTCTTCCATCAGGTTCTACCTCTCAACATTGTCGCATTGGATGTTAAGTTTCCAGCAAATGCTTTTGGGAAGCACGTTCAAACCATAACACTTCTTAAATCTGGTCCAAGATACTGAGGTGGATCACTTAGGAGAGGAAGGTGACTGTCGCTTAAAATAATAGTGATGATAATAATAGCAGTAAATGTTTATAGAATATATATTATGTATCTGGCACTGTTTTATGCAGTTTACACATATTATCTCTATGAATCTAATCTTACTCCTTAACACTAAATGGGCAAACAAATATCTCTAGGGTCACACATGATCCACCTTAGGCTACTAAAATAGAAAACAAAATGGAAGCTTAGGGTCAAAGTCTTATTTAGCAATAAAATTCTACACTTTCCTGACATTTTCTCGGTGTATACACCCTATAGAAATCTAGTTTGAGGCCATGCTCGGTGGCTCAGCCTGTAATCCCAGCACTTTGGGAAGCCAAGGCGAGTGGATTGTCTGAGCCTGCTGGTTCGAGACCCACCTGGGCAACTTGGCGAGACCTCATCTCTACAAAATCAAAAACTAGCCGGGCATGGTAGTACACACTTGTAGTTCCAGCTACTTGGAAGACTGAGGCGGAAGGATCACCGGAGCCCAGCAGGTTGAGGTTGTGGTGGCCGGAAGCGGCCATTGCACTCCAGTATGGGTGACAGAGTGAGACTCCAACTCAAAAAAAAAAAAAAAAATTCTAGTTTGAAAGTGGGAATCCGGTCACATGTGTTTGAACAAACACCCTGATTATGTCATGGGATATAGATATTCTCACTTGTGTCATCGTTAGAACAAATCTCCAGGGGCCTGACTGTACAGACATTGGATTTAGGTAAAATTTTCATATTTTAAGACACTCTTTCTACTGACCAGCTCTGGAAGACCAGCCCTTCATTCTGGCCTCTGTCTTTAGACACAGATCACCCAGGGTAGTTCTAGTGAGTATAGGAAATTCTGTCATTTGTTTATTCTATAATAAGAATACAGACCATTTTCTCCATAGGGTGCCTAAATAGCTTACATTTATTTTGATCTAATATTTGCTTGTCTTGCATATAGCCTGAGCAAATATTTCCACCATATAAGGCATATTTACTAAAATTTGGACACAAACTCCTGAGAACATCTAAGAAGAGTCTGGGATATACAACAGAAGTGTATTTCTTTATCCAAGAAATGAATATTGTCTCAGAAGATTGCATGGTGCCAAAACACCTCATTAAGCCAATAAAAACTCTCAACCTACAACCCCTTCAACTTTTTCTTTGGCAAATTTTTCCAAAGTGTCTCTAGATAGTTATCTAGAGACGGGAGGAAATATGCCCCTTAGTGAGGGTGGCCCATGTGCTCTAGAGAGGTGTGTGTGTGTGTGGGGGGGGTGCAGGTATGGAGTCAGGATGTCCCTGGAGAGGGGGACTCTGTTCTTCTCGTCTCTACCCCTGGGTTGGAAGTGGATACTTGACATGCTGCACCATTCCTTGTGAGATGTGGAGAGACAATGGTCACAGTGTGACAACAGATAGCTGTAAATATCCCTACTCTGGGGATTTGAGTGGGTGGTCACTAGGAGCATTAGGTGCCACTAGAAGCATTGGAATTCAAATTCCCAGAGGGTGTTCTAGAAACTTCACAGCTGGACACAGTTGCACAGGCTGCCTCCCATTCTGTCAACCCCAATGCAACCTATCAACTGCTTGGTCTAACTTCATCACAGGGTATCCTGCATTGCCAAAAAACAAGGGGTTCAACTCAGAGACCTTTCCTAAAAACATGCACATGCCACTTCTTTAAGAATAATGATTTATTTTGTTGCAACTTTTTCCATTTTTAGCAATTGAAATTATGCTATATCTTTATCTGATTTAAAAAGAAAATCTACAGTAAAAAATATGATCTTGATTACTTGGGATTATAGTTATGAAGGTGGCCATATACAGTATGTATTACACAGCATTGTAGAAGCAAATTCAGAGTCAGACAGTCTTGGGTTCAAATTCAGTCTCTCCTAAAAGATGCAGCTAACAATCAATTCTGTGCTATCTAAAAGTGTATATTATGGTGCCTGGCATGTATGAAGCACTCAACAAATATTGGCTTCTCTCCTTCAACTTTCTTCCATTCTCCTCGACCTATCTTCCCTGTAATTTTCTTAGAACTTATAGATGTACGAGGTTGCTTCTTAAGTTTCTTACTGTGATGAGTAACTGATGTCTAATATTCCAAGATTTTTTCAGATGGAGGCG
This sequence comes from Carlito syrichta, assembly GCF_000164805.1. NCBI lineage: Eukaryota > Metazoa > Chordata > Mammalia > Primates > Tarsiidae > Carlito > Carlito syrichta. The sequence continues at coordinate 260,731 of NW_007249300.1, read as the reverse complement.
TTCATATAAAGTCCTCTTCTGCTGCTCTACCCTATACAAATAAAAACAAAACAAAGATCCAGGCTTACCTGCCACCGAATCTACCTGTGCTTCAGTCTAAAGGTTGGCTGAGTTCCTATGTCCAATCTATAGATGTACGAGTTCAGATTTTTGTTAGTATCCCTAAAGAAAAGGAAGTAAGTGTTTTTAAAACTATATCTAATGTGTCTACATATATGCAAAAAAAGCATAACAAAAGTTAACACATATAAAATCCCTGTTCCAACCACTTCACAAATATTATCTCATTTAACTTTCACAATAGCCCTATGAAGTAGATGCTATAGATGAGTAAACTAAGGTAGTGACATAGTAAGTCCAAGTTCATAGACTACTAATGGGAAGGGCCAGGATTTGAACCCAGACGGTATGAGTCCAGAGTTCATGCTTTTCATTTCCATGTTGTATGTCATAACTAATAGATACGCATTATAACTTATGTATGTGGGTCATCGTCAAGGAAAATTTTAAAATATTTTAACTTTAACTAGTAATGACTTTTTTGATGTAAAAAAATGTATATCTTAACGTAGGAGTTTGTTGAGGAAACACACAAGGCAATACTGGGAACAGTAGAGAATATTCTGGCATTCCACAAAAGCAAAGTCCCATACTTGAGAAAGAAAAACATTATTTCAAACTAAAAAGCTACATTTTGGGGATTCTATGAGAAAAGTACAGCCCTCTTTATCCTCCCTTGGAAGTACCACTCATCTTTGGACAGCTCCCATAGAGCGGGGACCTCTCCTCTCCCACTGCTTTGACAGCCAGATCAAGCAAATCAGCTCTGAACACTAATGAACAACATGTGTCAAAAGTAGGTCAAAGTACATGTAAATTGTGACTCTCTCCATACTTCTCCTCTATAAAAAGATTTTCTGGACGGATGAGAAAAATGGGTAATTAAATCTCAAAGAGGGAAGTGATATTCAGCTAAGAATCTTGACTCTACTATATAGAACCTTTAAAAGAAAAGTCACGTGAACTGATTTAGCCTGGCTAGGAGATGGGTACCAGGGAGGTTGGAGGTTTTGCTTTAGTAGGTCTGGATTGAGATCCCAGTATCTATGTGTTAAAAAGAATTCCCCACTGTTTTGCTACCTACGATTTCTAGACCTATCCAAAAGCACCGAGTTTCCTATTTGCTTTCCACACCCAAGCACAGACTCCCATACAGGACTCTGGGAGGTTTAGTGTTCGTGTTCTACACATTAAAAATTCTAACATGTTCATAAGGGTGTCATGTATCAACTTGACTGAACCACAAGATGCCCAGTTAGCTGTTAAACTTTATTTCTGAATGTGTCTGGGAGGGTGTTTCTGGAAGAGATTAGCATTTGAATTGGCAAACTGAGTCAAGAAGATGATGCTCTCCAGTGTGAATCCAAGGAGTTGAAGGCCAGACAGGACACACAGTTTGAGAAAGATTAAATTTGCTGTCTGCCTGACAACTTTTGTTGAGACATCAGTCTTCTGCCCTTGACCTTCTTGGTTCTCAGGCCTTCAAATTACACACTGCCTTCCTGGTTCTCCAGTTTGCAAATGGCAGATCAGCTTCCATAATCTTGTGGCCCAATTCATAATAAATCTAATTTATATAAATATCCTCATGGTTGTGTTTCGCTGGGGAACCCTGACTCATCAAAAGGCCAATGCTTCTATTAAATGATTATTTTGTCTAATCTGTTCTTATGAAATGGAGGTCCACCATGTAGCTGACCAGCTTTACAAATATACTTATAAACCATGCATTTCCTCCTTATCCACATCTGGCCTTGAGCTCTGCTCACTCCCCCTGGTTTCTGAATTTTCTTGTTGAATAGAGAACCTCTGAGGGCCCCACCTAGGCCTAAGGGTCTGTGGAGACAAGAGCCAGGGTAGCAGAGATGCAATGCTTCAGAATTTCATTGGTCAACCATGACATGTTCGAAATATTTTACTCTGGGGATAAGAACAATTGAAAACATGCTTCCATTTTCCAAGCACCATGTATAACTCTAATTGTCTCTTACTCTATAAAATTTTTCTCCAAATGCTATTCCAAATGTAAAATTTGACTTTATCTTATTCATATGCAAGGGAAGTGTCCAATAACTGACTGATCAGCCAATTTATCCTCATTTAGGCTCCCTAATGTCCTTAATCACTACTCATTGGCTATTTCAGGAAAAACACATGCATAATCACGAGCATGAATATGGGCATGTGTATGTCTGTGCATGCATGTACATGCATAGATCATGACTTTATTGGCTTAAATGTTACAACTTAGTCACAGAATAAAGAGGGAAATTGTGGGTAGAACTCTTTGTCACTCTTCAAAATAATTTATCATGTCACTACATAGTCATTCTGAATTTCACAGAGAATCTGAGACTTGGAAGAAATATGAGAGATCATCTAGTTCAAAATCTTACACTATTTTTCATGTTGAAAAATGAAAAGCAATTTTTTAAAACCCTAAATCTTAAGCACATGGTATCTCCTTTAGAAAAGAACCTTCACTTTTTGCTAGTGCTCTGTCTTTAGCTCTCTCTTTATTTTATTAAGCTTTTAAAATCTCACCTGCATGTATTAAGACTTTGTATGCCCTTATTTCCTCTGCTTTGGCTGTTGCTATGTGTAATGACTGTTCCTATTTTAAAGGTATTGTTTTTCTTGTAGACTTTCATTTTGTTCTATATTTTCTATGTTCTCTTTCCCTTTTAAAAAATATTGCAGAGGAGAAGAGGGGGAGAGAAAAAAATCCTGTACACCCTTACGAATCTGAATTAAGAGAAAAAGATAACCATGGATTCTGACCACCCTCATGCCAATGTCACTCCCTGGTAGAATGCTGAATACTTCTGTGACCACTGGAGAATATTATGAGATAATTAAAATACCTTTTCTCAGGAGATCCAATAATGACCACATTCATCTTCAAACCTCAACATTTTCCCCAAGGACTTTGAGAGAGAAAAGTCACAGTGGTTTAAAAGTGTAAAGTATAATAACATTGTAGTTGGCTGGGACGTTGTCACCAAACCCCAATAAGAAACGTTTATAATACAGTGGAGTCATATGGAGAACCTTTAACAAGTGTTTTTACCTTTAAAGCCCAACCCTAAATCTGTGATTTCATCACAGATGTGTAAGAAAAAGACCTGGCAACCAATTCCTGATCAAAACCCCAAGTGCCCATACCATAAGAGATAAGATAGACAACCGGGACCTCACCAAACTGACAAGCTTTTGCAAAGCAAAAGAAGCCACCAAGAGAGCAAGAAGACAACCCATGGAATGGAAAAAAAAATTGCCAACTTATATCTGACAAAGGCCTAACATCAGGTATCTACAAGGAACTCAAATGTGTCGAAAGGAAAAAAAAAAAACAACCAAAAAACAGCCCCATTAAAAAGTGGGCAAAAGGCTGAATAGACACTTCTCAAAAGAAGATATATGGGCAGCCAACAGATACATGAAAAGTGCTCAGCCTCACTAATTATCAGAGAAACACAGATCAAAACCACATTGAAATTCCACCTACCCTGGTAAGAATGGTCATCATTAATAAAACAAACAACAACAGATGCTGGTGAGGATGCGGAGAAAAAGGAATGCTTCTACATTGCTGGTGGAAATGCAAACTAGTGCAACCTCTTTGGAAGACAGTGTGGTGATTTCTGAAAGAACTAGAGATTGACCTTCCATATGACCCACAATCCCCCTATTTGGAATATACCCAGAGGAACTCAAGTCATTCTACCAAAAAGATACCTGCACATGCATGCTTGTTGCAGTACTATTATTCACAATAGCAAAAACATGGAACCAACCATGCTGTCCATAGAAGCTGGACTGGATAAAAAAAAGTGGTACATATACAAAATGGAATATTATGCAGCCATAAGGAAGGACAAACATATAGATTTTGCAGCAACTTGGATGAATTTAGAGTCAATCGTACTCAGTGATCTATCACAGAAACAAAGAACAGAGTACCATATATTTTCATTCATAAGCGAATCTTGAACAATTATCATAATACTATTAAAAAGGGAGTGGTAGTAGTAGGAAACTGCTGGGGGTGGGGGTGGAATTGGCAGCTGAGGGAAACTGCCAGGGGTGGAAGGAATACACCTCATCAACAAGGGTACCTGCATAATGAACATTTGTATACCTAACCCTGAATTGTACCCCACATCTTTAAAATAAAAATAAAAGAAAAAGACTATCCAGGGTGCATGAACGAGGGCCAAGCAAATATTGGGATTCGGGCCTAGCTTATCTGTCTAGGAGTATGTCCACATATTTAAAGTTAGCTTCTGAAAAAGTCCACCTCTAAAAACAAAAGGAGAGTTTATGAGTGTCCTGGAAACTGATCATTTTGGTCAATACTGTCTCTAGATTTAGAAAAATACATATATAATTTTGATGGCTGGAGTAATGTATAGGAGATAGGATTGAGGAAGTAGTGGGTAAAAGAAGGTCTGTATCAACATTTTACGCTACTTTTAGGACCTTTCACAAAAATGTGCACTGTTTTAGCAGAAGTGAACCTTAGACAGTGTCCTATCCAACTGATCATTGGGTGGATGGTATTAGCTCTGAACATAAAGACTTTTTTAAAACTTGACTTTTTTCTTAATCAAAAAAAATTTCAAATTACAAAAATAATACCAAACAGCAAATTATTCTCTCTCTCCTTCATGACTATTAATGACATTTTATTCCATTCTTCTTATGCAAATATATCACATATATAAGTGGTATTGATTGATTGGTTTATACTGAGGCAGAATTGTGCTACATACAAATTTGGCAATTTGCCATTTAGTAATATTTTGCTGTTTAGCAAAATGACACGGTTATTTCTACCACTGGGTAGTCTTAGTTCTGACGTTATCTTTTTTCTTCGAATATCTTTTTATATGTATACATATATGCATACATGCACATTTATCTAAATGGGATTCTATTGTATATGTTATTTCTTCTTGTTTGCTTACTTCCCCTCTGCTTTTTCCCTTATCCACGCTTACCTGCAACACTCCACAGTTTGCCAAGTCACTGGGAGTGTCAACCTGTGTGTAATTTTCTGCACATTTTCTATATTTATAAAATGCTATAATAAAATGTGCTTAATAAATATACATATATACATATGCTTTTATTTAAACAATTTTGGTATCTTTAAGAAGCAAGTTCTTTTTTGAGTAACTTTTCCTTTTTTTTTCTTTAATAGGAATTGGAGTAGCAGAATGAGAAGACACCAGGGGTGTGTGGGGGAGCATGGGGGTGAGACAGAGAGAGAGAGAGAAAGAGAGAGAGAAATAGAGAGAAAGTTCATTTTAAAGGCAACTTTACAATGATGGAAAAACTTAAATGGGTGAAATTGTAAAAAGGAATTCTGTATGTTCATAAAATCCTTATTTCTCTAGGATTAAAAATTTTAACAAAGGTTGCTAAGGACTTTGCATATTCAATGTGAAACAGAAGGAACTTTATTTAACCTGATGTAGAAAGACAACATTTTTTTCACAAGTTGCCAGGAAAGAGAAACTGCCATGACATCAGTCTTTCAAGCAGGTCTTTGCACACCTCAGATGTGTGGGAGAAAGCTTTTCCTTCCTTGTTAGCTACTGGCTCCCATTAAGATCTTTTCTGGGTAGTAGTGAGGGAAATGTGAAAAAAAGCTAATGTACATGAATGTCCCCTACGCATCAGGAATTTTGACCCATTTTATTTTATTTAATCCTCATGTCAACAACCCTGTGACATAGACATTTGCATCTGTGTTCTACAGGCAAGGAAACTGAGAATTGAAAGTTTTAAGCAATCTTGTCTAAGATAACACAGTTAGTAAGTGATGGAGAAGACATTTCAATAGGGTCTGTGTGACTCTAAATACTACATTGTGCTTGGTACATCATGGATATTATCATTATTTAATACAAAGTTTGCCTTTTCTAGCAATGTTCTCATCGTTACCAGAACAGGGATAAGGAGGCCTTGGCATCAATGCCAATGAAAATCATCTGAGATAATTGTCTTACAGCAGAAGCTCTTTTCCATTCATCTCTCTTTCTTTTCTATATTTCTTTCTTTTATTCTGCATTGAAGATCCCCAGTGACATCCATGGAGGATGTCAAGGTCAGCACTCAGAGAAATAGTAACAGAGAAAATGCTTGTCTTCTTTTATCAATCTTCCTTGTTCCTCACCCCATCATTACTTGCTGCATCTGGCCCATATATGGTTGGCTGGATGAATAATCTACATTATTGTGCTAAATAAGAAAACCAGAGAAGGGCCCTCTCTCTCTGTGACTAATTTTATAATTATTTCCGTAGAATTTTATTTTATTTTTTGAGTTGGAGCCTTACTCCGTCGCCCAGGCTACAGTGCAATGGCATGCTCATGGCCATCCCGGTGTCAACCTTCTGGACTCAGGCGTTCCTTCTGACTCAGCCTTCTAAAAAGTCAGAACTACAGGTGCATTCTACTATGTCTGGCTATCTTTTTCTTTTTTTATTGTAGAGATGAGGTCTCACCAAGTTACCCAGGCTGTTCTCGAACCCGTAGACTCAGGCAATCCTCTCACCTCAGCCTCCCAAAGTGCTGAGATTACAGGCTTGAGCCACCATGCCTGGCCTATTTTAATAGAATTTAAAGAAACAAACCTGGTGGTAGTGATTTCTAGCTGGACAGGATGGAAGGGTTAAACAAGCAGAAACATTTGGGGACGAGGCACTTAGGAAAACCAATGCTAGAAGCCCACCATGCTGCCAAATTATAATTGAGAGTAAGGACCACTTTAGGCATGGTTTAGCCTCAATCCTGATAGCTAGGTCAAAAGAAAGATATTTGGGGTTACTCTTTAGATATCGTTAGTGGGGCAAAGACTGCCAACTGGTCACTAGAACTTACAGAACATTTCTCCAATCTTCTTGCAGTTACGTATAACCATGTGTGGGACTTCTGAGTCGAAGACTTTTAGATGAAGTTTTGGACTTTGAATTGATGCTGTAATGAGTTGAGACTTTTGACTGTTTGGAGAGGGTGAGTGTGGCATATACCTGAATCTTTGTGGGCCAGAGGGCAAGTAGTAGTAGGCTGAACAATGACCCCAAAGATATCCAGGTTCTAATCTATAGTATCTGTGACTGTTATATAGCAAAAGAAATGTTGCCAATATAGTTAAAGATCTTTAGATGAGAAAATTATCCTGGATTATCAGGGTAGACTCTAAATGCAATTACAAGTGTCCTTATAAGAGAGAGGCAGAGGGCAACCTCTTTTAAGTCCCCTCCCGCTATGGAAGCTTTTCAGTCTTCTTAATAAATCCTACTTTTCGCACACACACAAATGAGGGAGGTAGAGGGAGATTTGATGGAGAGGAAGAGAGCACTGTGACCATCAAAGCAATCTGCTACATTGCTGGCTTTGCAGTGAAGGGAGGGTCAGAAACAAAATGATTTGAGGAGTGCCGTTCCAGGAGATGGTACAGTCCAGGGCACAGATTTTCCCTCCGAACTTCTAGAGGAAGAGTGGTCTTACCACACCTTGATTTTAGCCCAGCGAAACTGATTTCAGACTGCTGATCTCCAAAATGGACAGAGAATAAACATATGTTATAACTCATCGAGTTTGTGGTAGTTGCTACAGCATCAACAAAAAACGAATACACCACATACTGAGCTTCAACCAATGGAATGTGAGCAGATTGGGCAAACTTTCACAATAAAAATAATTTTATTTAGGGGGTGAAAAATACTTTACACAGCAAATTTTGTTCCAAGCTGATACGTGAGAATTGGATGGAAGATGGGCAATCACAAGGGAGAGGAGGGTAGGGACAGGTAAAACTGAACATGCAAAATCTAAGACAGGAAGGAGCACAGTGTTAGAGAAAAAAGAGGTTTGTTGTGACTGGAGCAAAGTGTGAAGGGAAGTAAGAGAGGCAAGAGCTGAAGCTGGAGGGGTAAACTGAGGCCAAGGGTAGAACAAAAGTCACATGCTGTCCATATAAGCCATCTGCAACCTCAGGATAGGCACACCACCACAAACCGCACACTGGTTTGGCAAAATGAAATCACAGTGTTGGACAAACCTGTGTTTTCAGAATGATCTATGAAAACTGCCTTCATGGTCTACTCAAAGGTCTTTATAACTGAATGGAGAAAACCCCAGTGACCATAGAAGACACATGCTGGAGATGGCAGAGTTTCCCGAGCCTTGCAGTACCAGTGTGGAGAAGAACAGACCCTTCTCAGCAAGAAATAAAGTGCCAGGATGGCTATCATTTAAAGAGTCAAAAACAACAGGCGTTGGTGAGGTTGCGGAGAAAAGGGAACACTTTCTTATTATTGGTGGGAATATAAGTTAGTTCAACTTCTGTAGAAAGCAATGTGGCACTTTCTCAAAGAACAAAAAATTGAGCTACCATAGACCCAACAATCCCACTTTTGGAGATACACCCAGAGGAACAAAAATCATTCTACCAAAAAGATACCTGCACGTGCATGTTCATGTTCATTGCAGCACTATTCACAATAGCAAAATGTAGAAACAACCCAGATGCCCATCAAGTGGACTTGAGGAAGAAAATGTGGTACATATGCATGATGGAATACTATGCAACCATAAAGAAGAACAAAATTATATCCTTTGCAGCAACCTGGATGCAGCCGGAGACCATCATTCTAAGTAAATTATCACATAAACAAAAATCTGAAGACTGCGTGTTCTCACTCATAAGTGGACCCTGATCACTGGTCACATGAGCACAAAGGTGGGAACAACAGACTCCAGACTCTGCTGAAGGAGGAAGGGAGGGAGGAGGGATAAGGGACACACAACCACATACTACCAAGGGGAGAAAGAACTCGCTAAAAACCCAAATCTCACTTGCACACAATTTACTTATATAGTAAATCCTCACAGGTACCCTATAGCTCTAAAATTTTGTAAAAAGTAAACCCTGAACATTTATCATAATACTACATGGAAGAGATTGGCGGTAGCAGGACACTGCTGGGGGGAGAGGGGAGGTAGCACATAATATCAATAAGAGCACCTGATCCCAAACCAGGTGAAGCGAAGACCAAAGAGAGGCCCAAACTTCACCTGTGCGATGACTACTTAGGTGCCTAATCCTGAATTGTATCCACATCTTTAAAATAAAAAAGAAAGAAACTGACATTGTGTGTGAGTTGGTATTCCTTTTTTTGGTTGATTTGTGACAGTGGTTTGTTTGTGTTACCTAACTAGTACAGCTGATATATGCCTTCTTTTATTGTCGATATCACACTTTTACTGAGAGATTAAATCTCTTCCTTCCTGGGCATAACCAAGCAGGGCTCTTGCTAGATGAAACTTTTGCACCAGCTAATCAAACCAGGCATGCACACAAACTTTGGTTTCCTGTTCTTTTCACCTCTGCTGGCATTTCTCCTGAGAAGATACACAGAGGGAAGGCTTGTGATCTGACGAGGCAGTATGGCATCCTTAACTGTCAGTTGGATGTTCACCATGGGGCATTTTGTATTTTCTTTAGAGAGAAATGGCACACACACACAAAGGCTGCCTGCCTCTCTCTCTCTCTCTCTCTCCTCTTTCTCATCTATCTATCATCTCTTGATCTATCCATTGCTGTTACATAATCAACCTTCAACTGAACCTAGATACATACATACATACAAAATACATGTTTATATTGGTGTGTATGTATGTGAGTGTGTGTTGTATATGTGTGTGTGCATATTCTCAGAATAGCGTCTAGCACTCTGTGTTGTATATGAATTTGTCACCATTATGATGAAGGCAAGAGATGTACAAGGTACTACAAAATCACATAATGGGAGAATATAATTTTATTTAGGGGTGAAAAATACCTTGCTCAGCAAATTTTGTTCCAAGCTGATACACGAGGATTGGATGGAAGGCAGGCAACCACAAGGGAAAGGAGGGTAGGCATAGGCAAAACTGAACATGCAAAATCTCTGAGACAGGAAGCAATATGGTGTTAGAGAAAAAAGAAGTTTGGTGTAACTGGAGCAAAGTGTGAAAGGAAGAAAGAGAGACAAGAGCTGAAGCTGGAGGGGTAAGCAGAGGCCAAGGATAGAGCAAAAGTCATATGTTGTTTATACATACCGTCTGCAACCTCAAGATAGGTACACCACCACGTGGCAACCACACTGGTTTTACAAAATAAAATCACAGTAATTGACAAACCCGTGTTTTCAGAATGATATGTATATTATTGTTGATAAAATTTGGTGGGTTCAGATGGACTCTGTGTTTGTTTTTTTCCCCTGGTATTTATTAAATACAACACACTAAAATTACCAGGAAACAAAGAAAGAAGGGAAGAGCGAGCCAGCCTCCCTCAGCATTTCACCTTCCCATCACCACCTGAAACAAGTGGGAGAAAGCAACCCTCCCCGTCCAGCGTCAGCTCAGCAGCTGAGACTGTTTTGGGTTAGAAGACAGCTATCCACAGTGTCAATCGTGCAAAGAGGTATGCTTCTACTCATGCAGATTTACTTGTCCTATGCCTCCTCCCTCTTCAGGGAGTTCCTGGGATGCACAGGGTCAGAGTGCCCAGTGCTCGTTGGCATGAGTTAATCCCAACATAGGAACCCAGAGTTTAAAGGGCAGTTGTTATTGAATGGCACTTTGCTTGTTCTAAAGGCCAGCTGAGATGCTCTGTGATGTCACGCAGAGCAGCATATGAGAGGAGCTGGCTTTGTTTTTCCTAAGGGAGCTGAGTTGCCTCCCACAATATTTCTGCAAATGCCTGCTTAGACACGCAGTAGCAACCCACGCTGCCTCTCCACCACCGCCAACGCTTGCTTGATGTTTCCCAGCCAGAGACGAGGGGCAGCTGGAGCATCAGGTGCTCTCTCAGTGTTGGGAGCCTGTGCTCTGCCTTGCAAAAATCAATGCTTTCGATTTTCATAGTATCCCTTTGTGTAATCTTGTCCGTTCAGCCCATAATTCGGAGTAGTTTGATTTCTATCAAGCAGACCTGGAACTATGTTTTTTTTTTTCTTTGAGAATAGTTACTGAACTTTGAGATCACTATAGCATTTTTTTTCTGTTAAAGAAAAATATTGCCAAAATCATTATTTGCTTAGGGTTGGCACTTTTACGAGATGAAGCAGCATGAAGTTGGGCTGAAAGATTTCGTTGTTGTTGTTTTTTAACAGTTTATATAAAAACATTTTGTAATTGTCAAAGTGTTTTGCCAGTAGTTATTGTTATTTCTGTTGCTCTCGTTATGACAATTCATCACTCCTTCCACAGACTGAGGTAGCTGCAATTACTGAAATATAAAATGATTCTAACTCTTACATGTCAACCTTGACCAGCCAATGTCGAAGGAAAAGAAATATTATTTATGTGTTCAATGAAGCGGGAGGGCTGCCCCTTAAAATGATTGATGTCAGTGTAGATTCCATAGCTTAAAGGAATTGCTTTCAAAATCTAAGGAGGAAAGATAATTAAAAGTGAGAGTGCCTGCTCTGGTTACAGGATAACATCAGTAATAAACCTATTCAAGGAAGGCTTTTTATAGTTACCATGTAAAGGCATTAAAGTGAGATAGAAAGAACATATTCCATTACAAAACACTGGTCTCTATCCTGCATACCTCTGCTTGTCTGAACTGGTGATAAGTGAGAAAATGAAGAAAGAGTTGAAGATGATCAGTGAAACTACTAGTAGTTGAAATCTTGGCATTGCCAAATGTTAAATGATCATCCTCTTTTTATATAGGTAAGATTCGTTATTTCTCTGGGGTCTTTGTGCAGTATTGATTATAGAATAATGTCTGATTCTCTGAAGGAACAGAAATCAGGCAAGTAAGAATTCATTGTGTGCTTAGGAATTATGATGCAATCATTTTATATGATCAAATATTAAATTCGGCTGAAATAGTTCAAGCTAAAAGCTTCCATCTCTTGGTGTGGCAGCATCTGTGCCTAGTATTTGCCACGAAAAGGCATATGCATGCTGTCCAGTGGACACCACTCTGTGGAGGAGCTTTGTTTTTGCCTTAGCTTGGAAACTTGAAGTTAACTTTGCCAAACCAAAGAGAGTTGCCCAGTATTGGTACCAGGTAAGATAAAACTTGCACAGTAGGAATAGCTGAAGCAATTTCTGCTTTGCTCCACTGACCCCACCCCCCCTAAAACCCTCACCTGAATCTATAAAAACCTAGAATGATGTGCACTTACATATTTGACATTGAGATTGGGAAGAATTTTAGCAAGTGTCTGCATGCTTCTGGGGAGAAAAAGACTGGAGAGTAAACATTTTCAACTCTGCAGGCTATCTGTCTACAACCATATGTTGACTACAACACACGATGAAGTGGACACTTAGTGTTGAGGATGAAGGGGAAGTAAGAGGGAAGGAGTCTGGGTCTCTAACAGCCCAGGGCTTCATACCTCCCATGCTGTTGCACTCTATTTTATGGAAGAAGAAAACACTCTTCTAGCTTATTCAAGCCATGGATATTGTGAGTTTTAGATCACACTTTGCCTAGTCTACTTCTCACTAATACAGGTCCCTAAATTGTTACTCACTATGCTTTGAGTAAAACTGATTCTATATTGTTTGTTCCTTTGCTCTGGATGGAGGAGAATTGTTTATTCCTTCACTCCAGATGGAGGGGAAAGGCAGAAATAGTGGAGCACTTCCCAGTAGAAGGTAGAGAAATGGACTTGAAATGACATTAACCTAGTAACAGCAAAACTGGTGCCCTGTGTAAATAACATAGGGCTGGAGTTAAATGGCCACAATCCCAGCTCTGCCACAAGACCCTATTGTTTGTTTGTTCCCAGAAGGCTACATTTGAGTCAGGGATCTCATATATGCAAGAAACTAAAAAACAAACAAGCAAAAACAACAACAAAAAACTAAAACTTTGGCTAACTTAAGCAGGTGAGTATTTGATTGAGAAGACAAGAAGTAGCTCTCAAAACAAGCAGGAAAGCCATAACACAAGGCTTGGAAAATGCTCGTTAACATAAGATGCAGGCAACAACTAGGACCACAGTCAAACCATGCAACAAAACTAGGTAAGGACACAATTGCTACCACCAGAACTGAACAGGAATACCACTATTATAGCATCAGGCCTGGAGTTCTTGAAAACATGGCTGCCAGCATCTGCCATCAAAAAGGAATCTTTCTGCTTTTTTACACCTCAAGTACCCAATTCAGAATTTGGAACAAGTACCTCTGATTAGTACAGACTCAGTCACATGCCCATGCCTTAGCTGCAAGAGAGGCTGAGAATGTGGAAATTTAAGGTTTCAGCATCTATAGTGAGAATCAGGCATTGCTTCCTACTGAAACAAACTGAGGAATCCCCCATTTGTAAGAGTTTCAGATGGAGAGAGAGAGAGAGAGAGAGAGAGAGAGAGAGAGAGAGAGAGAGAGAGAGAGAGAGAGAGAAAGAGAGACTCTACAATGGGACTCCATTTTCTCTTTGGCAAAATGAACAGATTGAATTAAATGATCTCTGAAGTTGTTTTAATTTTTCAGATGTTCTGATTCTAAAGCAGTAACACTTAGATGTTTATGCACATTATGAATATGCTTCTTGTCATTTTAAAAAATATGGGAGGAAACAGCACAAAGAACATCTGCTTTCTGAACTTCTTGGACTTGACTAAGAGTCTTAACAGCAAATAGGTTTCATCTTGCAAATTAACACCTATTGATAGGTTGTGGTTTCCAAAACTGTTAGACAAAAAATAACTCAGAGAATGATCCTATATTCACTTGGGGAAAAAAGAGTTGAAATTAATTAGCAAGGACTTCCACACAGGGCCAAGAATGGGGGAAGCTAGCACCTGTATGACCTAATTGTAACCTAACTCACAAAGAGTAGGGGCCAGAAAGTATCCTCATAATGTTCTTTCTCACCAAAGAGGAGCTACAAGTGAGAATCAGTCCCTGCAGAGAGCTTCAGATCAAGGTTGAAAGTGGTCAGGACTATGCCCAATGGGGACAGAGGGACAGTGCTGGGTCAGATTAATTACTCCACAGTTCTGCAGCCAGCATGGTCACCAAAGACCCCTAGGTCATCAGCCATGGTGTAGACACTTGTCTAGATGTCATTCCAGTGGCTTTACATGACCTCAGCAGAAATATTTTAGAAGACTTGGGTATAATGATCAAGAACAACTTTACCTGCATTTAGGGAATACTTTCCCTGGAACACAATTCCCAAAGATGGTGCCACTTACTGGTGGATTTCAGAACAAACGTGAATGCACTGAGGTGGAGAGATACTGGAGAAGCAGATGCAAGAAAAGGAATAATATTCTGGTCTTACCAAAGTGTAAGCACTCTCCACACAAATTCTTTTCCACTGGCAGATTCTGTGTTCTCTTCCAATTCATCTGTCTCACTCACTTTTGTACTTCACCCCTACAGGATAGATTAACTTGGTTCCCAAGAATGGTAGGCACACCAATATTAGAGAAAACAGTTACCTTCCTATAATTTGACCCACTTTAGTATTTATCTAAATACCTACCAGATATGTGAGTATGTCCTGTGGTACTTGGTTAGAAAAGAAGTGAAAGCTTTGATCATTAAGAATCCTCACTGTATACAGCCCCCAGCTAATCAGGTCTGAGTCTTAAATAAATAGAATCCATCTGTCAAGAGAGATTAGAAATATTTCCCATTAAATAGTCTCTGGCTGTGACTAAATCGTGAGAAAGTTAGGGAAAAAATATGTGAGATTCTGAGAAGAGTCTTTATGGGAAGCTAGATTCTCACTTTTTTAAAATTCAAAAATGAGCCTTTTAAAGAAATCTCTTACATATAAATTACTTCAGATTCACCACAAATGATAAAAAATATAGTAAACAATTGTATGTCAACTATTCAAGAAATAAAAGACAACTGCATTTGCACTAAAACATCATATATTAGGTTTGAAGAAGTCCTTTTTTTTTGTCCTTTTCATCTCTAATCTCCTCATATAATCTAGAAGACATGAATGCAAATGTCAGTGCAAGTGTTTAAGCCACATACGAGTCTCTCTCCTTGTATAGTTACCTCTCTTTACTGGTTTTGAATGACTTTTGGATGCTATACTAAAAGTCATACAAGCTCTGACACTATGATGGCTGTCCTCTATAAAGGGATCTTGAAGGAAGGACATTCCATTCTCTGAACACCATTTTCGTGATAAGGTACCAAAGAGTTTGCTCAAAAGCAATATCATTAGAATCAGGTATAAATTTCCAAGGCGGTAACTTTGAGGTGATGACAGTCACTTGATTGTGTAAATTATTGAGTAGTCTGAAACATCCATCACATAATTTTATAGTCAATATTATCTTTAAAGCCTTCCAAGAAAGGAGTTTCCATAAATTTTCACAGAAAGATTTGCAACACTTCCTGCAGGGTTACTCCTTTTTATGTCAACTTCAAACCTATTCTCTTGCAATTCAGTGGATTACATTCTACTTGACCCTGAATCATAACAATAGCTACTATTTGAGCCTCAAAATGACTCTCTGCCTATGAGGTGGGTACTATTATAGCCACAGATTAGTAACATAGGGTTTAGTGAGATTAACTACTTTTTCCAAAGTCACACAATTAGAAGGGAAAAGAGCCGGGGATTTTGAGAGTCTGTGATTCTTAACCATTGTTCTTCAGGTCCCCACTGGAGAAAATGGCTTAGACATAAGAACTCATTTTCCTTGCACATGAAAATTGATACAGATTTCTCCTGAACTAATTTTGGTTGGATTGTTAAACCTCAAATTCTACCAGGTTTTGCAAGTTTGATGAAAGTAAGTGGCCCAGAGTAGAGCTGTACATAGAGTATGTGTCACATATTCACAGCGAGCTGTCATCTCCCAGTGAAGCTTCCCTGAAGAAACTTAACTCCATTTCCTTGGAAGTAGATGGATTTGTCTCCTTTGCTTTGGTTGCTAGGTGACTCATTCCATCAGCCAGCCAGAATTACAGATGCAAGGCAGAACACAGGCATACCTCATTTTATTGCACTTTACCTTACTGCATTTCACAGATATTGTGGGGAGGGGTTGTTTGTTTCTTTTTACAAATTACAGGTTTGTGATAACCCTGTGTCAAGCAAGTCTATTGATGCCATTTTTCCAACAGTATGTCTCTGTGCCACATTTTGGTAATTTTCACAATATTCCAAGCCCTTTTATTATTACTCTGTCTGTTATGGATGATCTGTGATCAGTGATTTTTTTTTTTTATGCTACTATTGTAATTTCTATGAAGCACCACAAACTGTATCCATATGAGAGTGAACTTAACTGATAAATGTTGTGTGTATTCTGACTGCTTCACCAACCAGCTGTTCTTTTTTTTTTTTTACCTAGCTATCCAGCTTGCTAGTGAGCAACCAGCTGTTCTTATCTTTCTCCCTCTGTTCTGGTTTCCCTAGCCCCTAGACACAAAATATTGACATTATGCAAATGAACAAACCTACAATGGCCTTTAAGTGCTCAAGTGAAAGAAACGGTTACATATCTCTCACTTTAAATCAAAACGTTCAGTGAGAAAGCCATGTCAAAAGCCAAGATAGGCCAAAAGCTAGGCCTCTTCTGCCAAACAGTTAGCCAAGTTGTGAATTCAACAGAAAGTTCATGAAAGAAATTAAAAGTGATACTCCGCTGAACACACAAATGTTAAGAAAATGAAACAGCCCTATCGCTAATATGGAAAAAGTTTTAGTAGTCTGAATAGAATATCAAAGCAGACACAACATTCCCTTAAGCCAAAGCCTAATCCAGGACCTATGTTTCTTCAATTCTGTGAAGGCTGAAAGGGGTGAAGGAGTTGCAGATGAAAAGTTGGAAGTCAGGAGAGGTTGATTAACGGGGTTTAAGAACATAAAAGTACAAGGTAAAGCAGCAAATATTGATGTAGATGCTATAAAAAGTTATCTAAATCAAGCTAAGATCATTGACAAAGGTGGCTACACTAATGAAAAATTTTTCAATGTAGATGAAGGAAACTTCTATTGGAAGAAGTTGTAATCAAAGACTTTCATAGCTAGAGAGGAGAAGTCAATGCCTAGTATCAAAGCTTCAAAAGTCAGTCTGAGTCTCTTGTTAGGAACAAATGCAGCTGGTGACTTTAAATGTAAGCCATTGCTCATTTATTATTCCCCAAATAGTAGAGCCCTAAGGAATTATGTTAAATCTATTTTGCCTTTACTGTATAAACGAAACAACAAAACTTGCATGACAGCTCATCTGTTTGCAGCATGAATTACTGCACATTTTAAGCTCACTGTTGAGACATTCTACTCAGAAAAAAAAATATTCTTTTCAAAATATTACTGCTCATTGACAATACCCATGGTCACCCAAGAACTCTGATGGAGACGTGCAAGCATGTTAATGTTGTTTTAATGCCCATTAACAAAACATCCATCTTGACGCCCATGGATCAAGGAGTAATTTTGACTGTACAGTCTTATTTAAGAAATACATGTTTTAAGCCTATAAATTGTGATTCCTCTGATAGATTTAAGTAAATTGAAAACCTTCTGCAAAGAATTCACCCTTCTAATTAAGAACATTCATAATTTATAGGAGATCAAAATATCAATGTTAACAGAAGTTTGACAAAATATATGCCAGCCCTCATGGATGGCTTTAAGAGGTTCAAGACTTCAGGGGAGGGAATACCTACAGATGTGGTAGAAGCAGCATGAAAACTGGAGCAGAGCCTAAAGATGGGACTGAACTGCTGCCATTTCCAGCTCCAACTTGAATCTCTTATAGATGAACAAAGAAAATTGCTTCTTGATTTGAAACTACTCCTGGTGAAGATGCGATGAACATTGTTAAAATAAGAATAAAGAATTTAGAATATCTCACAAACTTAGTTGATAAAGTAGCAACAGTGTTGGAAAGGATTGACTCTAATTTTGCAAGGTTCTACCATGGGTAAAATGCTATCAAACATCATGGCATGCTACAGAGAAGTCTTTCATGAAAGGAAGAACCCCGCTCTGTGGGGGCTGGTGTCGAGGGTGCCTTGTGAGGCCAGAGTGTAGGTCGGGGAGGGATGGAGCGCTGAGCTGTTAATGTCTGCTGGGCTGCCTGTCTCCATACCTGTTACTGCTGCCACTTCATTGTTGACACCTTCCTGGGCAGGGAAAGCCATGAGATTTGAAGGCCTGAAGATGAGGGGGAAAGTGCTTCTGGAGGAGTCAGTAGTCTAGATTCGTAGTGGATTCCATTGTGGAGAAGTGGGAAATAAAGTTGAAGTCAGCATCTGTCTGGATTTCTGAAGAAAGACCTAGTAATAAACATGACTGAATTCTTGCTTATATTTGCTCCTGGAGAGAAAAATCTGTCAGCAAACATGGGAGAAACTACATGTGGCAACTACGAAGAACAATAATCTTGCTGTCACCTCCAAGTTCAACATTCCTGACTTAAGAGTTGGCACACTGAACATCTTGGTTGGCCTGTCAGATGAACTGGCTAAAGTGGATGCATTTGTAGAAGGAGTGATTAAGAAAGTGGCTCAATACATGGCTGATGTATTGGAGGATAATAAAGATAAATTTCAGGAGTATCTGCTGGCCAATGGAGTTGACTTGCTTGCTTATATAGCAAGATTCCAATGGGATATGGCCAAGTATCCAATCATGCAAGTCCTGAAAAATATTTCTGAAATAATTGCTAAGAGAATAACTCAGATTGATAATGTCCTGAAATCTCAAGCATCTGCATTCAATAACCTGAAAAGGAACCTTCAGAACTTGGAGTGAAAGAATGCAGGGTTTGCTAACTAGAAGTCTGGCAGGAATTGTGAAGAAGGATGACTTTGTTCTTGATTCAGAGTATCTTGTCACATTACTGGTGGCAGTTCCCAAGTTAAAACACAATGCCTGGATTAAGCAGTATGAAACACTAGCTGAAATAGTTGTTCCAAGGTCTAGCCATGTGCTTTCAGAGGACCAAGGCAGTTACCTTTGTAATGTCACCTTGTTCAGCAAGGCAGTTGATGACTTCAGACATAAAGCAAGGGAAAACAAATTCCTTGTTCATGGCTTTCAGTATAATGAAGAGGAGATGAAAGCAGATAAAGAAGAAATGAGCAGGTTTTCCACGGATCACTTGTGCGGTGGCTGGAAGTGAATTTCAGTGAGGCATTTATTGAGTGGATTTGTGTGAAAGCATTAAGGGTTTTTGTTTAGTCTGTTCTGAGGTATGGTTTGCCCGTGAATTTCTTTTTTTTGAGTTGGAGTCTCACTCTGTCGCCCAGACTGGAGTGCAGTAGCCACTCCCGGCCACCGCAGCCTCGACCTGCTGGGCTCCGGCAATCCCTCCGCCTCAGCCTTCTGAGTAGCCGGAATTATAGGTGCGCGCTACCACGCCCGGCTGATTTTTTGATATATTGTAGAGATGAGGTCTCGCTGCCCAGGCGGGTCTCGAACCCGCGGGCTCAGGCAATCCACTCACCTCAACCTCCCAAAGGCACGGGATTACAGGCTGAGCCACCAAGCCCGGCTTGCCCGTGAATTTCTAAGCAATGCTACTTCAGTCCAGTAAGAAAACAATGAAGAAACTGAGAGAAGTATTATATGAGTTGTATAAACATCTAGACGGCACTGCGGCCACTATCATTGATGCGCCTATGGATATTCCAGGTTTAAACCAGGGCCGACAGGAATACTACCCCTATGTGTACTATGAGACTGACTGCAACTTGCTGGAATTCAAGTAAAGCTGAGATACTCCCCAGACAGTCCTTGTGTTGGTGTCTGCCACCACGTGGGCAGCAGCCAGTAGTCCTTTTGCCTCTGTGCTAGCCCTGCCTGTCTTTCGCCTCTTTCCTGGATGAATTCTCCCATAGTGGTTCATAGTACTAAAAATTCAGAGATTATTTTTTAAATAGAATTGTTTATTTAAAGAGTTCTTTTCCTTATTGATATCACGGTATGCATTAATCTCATTTGTTACTATTAGGCACAAAAGCCCTGTTTACAAGGGCATGGTGTAGACATACTATTTTGTTCATTAGCTTTAGTAGACATAACTGTAATAGTTATTGAATTGTGATGTAAAGAAGTGTGACAATATTCAGGTATGGGTTTTCTGAATGTTTCAAATTACAATCTATGAGCACTGTCGACACCCACAGAAGAAAATAAAATTACCTGTGCAAAGGTGTATTGTGGTGTGTGTAACTTTGGAAGATTACAGTTCACTTTGAGGGTTTAATAAATTATGTCATACCTAACTTGCTATGTGACTTTCAGGATTTTTTTATATGCTGAGGTGGGATCATTTGTGTCATCTTATTCTCATATATTTCATTGTGCCAAATTTGAGTCAGAGCACGAATTTGAAGATTATTTTTGAACATATGATGGTTACTTACATTTGAACAGGAGAATGATAGACCTCTTGAATTATTAAGAAGTAGGGTTAGTTGTGAATAAAGTTTAGCAAAACTGTGCAGCCATTAAAAAAAAAAGAATGGAAGAACCAAGGAATGTGGCAAAACTTATTGTTGCCTTGTTTTAGGAAATTGCCACCATCACTCTAATTTTGTTAACAGCCACCACTTTGATGAGACAGCAATCATCAACATTGAGACAAGGTCCTCCACCAGCAAAGATTACAACTCTCTGAAGGCTCTGATAATCGTCAGCATTTTTCAGCAATAGGATATTTTTAAGATATGCACATTGCTATTTTTGATATAATGCTATTAGATACTTAATCGATATGGTACTATGTAAACATAACTTTAATATGTTAAAGTGTTTAATATTGCACAGCGAAACCAAAAAATTGGTGTGGCTTGCTTTTTAGTGATATTTGCTTTATAGTAGTGGTATGGAATCAAATCTGAAATATGTCAAAAGTATGACTTTATTTACAAAAGTGTGAGCAGATAAAAGCAGAGGCTTGAAATGTGCACACAGGAATGACTTGATCTCTGGTTCTCTGATCATCACCATGACAATAACTTTCTCAGGTAGTTGATGCACCTTCTGTCTGGGCCCCAAATGAATACCTTGGAAGAACTCTGAACCCAACACATAAGAAGGATGCAAAATTGGTCAAAATGGCAGCCAGAATCAGAGCCATTCAGCTGAGCCTGGTCTAGATCAATCCAACTGCTAATAATCAACATACAGACCCATTATCCTGGGAATAAACGCTTGTTGACTACTACTGAGTTTGAGGGAGGTTTGTTTACGTAGAATTACTGTGGCAATTGCTGACTGATCTAACAATTGATCTTAAAAAGTAAAACAAAGCACCTCTTTCTTTCTATACCCAGTCTGAGGTTCATTCCAAAGTCTTTTCCAATCTTCAGTCACCCTAGATGCGAGCTCTGTTCTTGTATGAAGGCGCTGGTAAAGGCCAAAACTTGACTTGGGATAGAATTCTCTCTCCACTTTTGACTCATGCAATCTTGCACAAGACATTTGCTTTCTTCATATGTAAATCAAGATAATAAATCCATACTCATAGTCGAAATTAAGTAAAATGGTGAATTCATTCAATCAGCTCTTCTTTGGTATAGTCATGAAACCAATACTAAGTTATTACTATGAGCCAGACATCATGGTAGTAATCAAAGAATTAAGGACAATTAAGACAAATGCTTACCCTTAAGAATTTAACATTCCAGTGAGAAAAGCATTTTGTATATGTTAAAGCCAGGGCATTATTGTCATTGTTGGTCTTCCTTCCCTCCAACTCCTCCTCCTTTTTCTCCTCATTCTATTTCTCCTCCTTCCTCTCCCTTCCTGTCAGTCATAAATGATCTTTCCATAGCTCCTGTCCTATTTTCCTCTAACCCATCAATCCACCACTGGCTTACTATAACAATTAACATCTGCCAAATCCCATCTTCACATTCTCTACATGAAATAAAATATAGTACCCCCTATGAATTGAAGAAGAAGCATTTAACTTCAGGAAGACCCCCCAAAGCCCACTAAGCTCTGCAGACATGCATAGGAACCTTTCAATAGAAAGGGATTAATTATTCTTAGATCTATTCAAAATTCACTTTAATTTTTACTCATAAAATGCACCTTAGGGTATATATGCCTTGGTACCAACATACACTACAACACAATGCATTACATGCAATTCCAAATTTTAAAAAAATCACTGAAATGGTCTGACTACTATTGTTGCTGTAATCCTCCAAAACCCCATCTAACTAGTCATCTTTTCTCCAGGATGAAAGCATTTCTTTAAATGCTTGTGGCCCTGACTAGTTCTCTTTTCCAGACTCAGTCATTATTCAAAGTGTAACTCCAGGGAGTGTTTTTAGAGCCTAGTCTTCCCATCACTTGCCATGCTATTGGAGCTGTTGGCTTGCTTCTCTGCCTCTTTACATCTTCTTTTCCCCTTGTATTATTTCCCTGGACCAGAGAAAATGTTCATTTTGTTGGGCTGCCTCTAATAGTAAAAAATAATGCTAAGTGTGCATAGCTTGCCCTGTTCTGGAACAATTCACTGACAGCCCAACTGACAGAATATTGGCGTTGAAACTTTCCTCAGGGACACATCAACACCACCCCAAGAGCTGCCAGGAGGGCTGTTGCATTGTGATAAAATTCTTTTTCCCTCCAACATCAAAATTGATAATGTCTCCATGGAGCCCTCTTAAATCTGTCTTAAGAAGGAGCCTCTGGTCCAGTACCAAAGTTCATTCAAGAGCCACTGGGAAGGTCATTCATTCAGGTCCCTCACTGCTCTTAAAGACTCCCTTATCATGAAGGTACTTTCATATAGAACGAATGATTAGACAATAATGGGCACTTAGTGCCATCATGCTTTCAAAGATGACAACCAAGAAAGCGAAATTTGTGGCCACACTCAATGAAAGGATGGGGCACTCACTGGTCAGGCGGGGCCCATCCAGGAATTGCAGTGTGTTTTTTGTCATTCCAGTCATCACGTATACCAAAATATGATGCCCAACATTTGGGCATAGGATCCGAACAGTAAGACCCAAACTGGGTGCTGGCCTTGAGAGCGCATGGTGGGGAAGCTCAGAGAGGCACAGAAATGGAATTAGTGACTCAATGAGCACCTCGAGTCAGGAAAAGGAAACACTCCTTGTGCAAGGCAACAAGAACATAAAAGGTCAGAGTCTGAAGGGGAGGGTACACAAGCAGAAAAACCCAAACAAACAAATAAACAAAGAGGAGGAGAGAAGGTTGTAGGGGTACAGAGAAAGCAGAGATGGAATGCAATGTGTGCTTAAAATTAGGTGGTTTAGAGCAATCCTGTACTCAGACTGTTCCATTTCCACTAAAGCTTGGTGTGCAGGGTCCTCACTAGTCAAAAGTAGAGGGCCTGAACCGGCAGGCTCTGATAATACTCCATGCCTTAGTTCTGTAACTTAAACAAGTAGGTTCAATGTAAGACTCAGACCCCTCTGCTTCCTCATTATCCAAACACATGGTAAAACTTTGGAGGATTCCCAGAAGGATTGCTGGGTCATATGCAAGATCAATTTTTATATCTTTTAGGCCCAGAGGAACTCGAAGCATTCTATAAAAAAGATGCCTATGCACACATGTTTATTGCAACAATATTTACAATAGCAAAAACATGGAACCAATCCGTGCTGCCCACTGAAAGTAGACTGGATTTTTTAAAATGTGGTACACATACATGATGGAATATTATGCACCCATAAAGAAGGGCAAAATTTTGAACTTTGCAGCAACTTGGATGGATTTAGAGTCTGTAATACTCAATGATCTATCACAGAAACAAAGAACTGAGTACCACATGTTCTCACTTATAAGTGGACCCTGAACAATTATCATAATACTACAAGAAAGGGATTGGCAGTAGTGGGAAATGGCCAGGGGAGGAAAGGGAGGCACACTTTATCAATAAGGGTACCTTATCTCAAACCAGGCCAAGTGGGGTCCAAACATTACCTGTACAATGACCATTTGTATACCTAACCCTGAATTGTACCCCATATCTTTAAAATTAAAAAAAAAAAAAAAACTTTGGAGGATTGACTTATCTGTCAATACCTTACAGCATTATAGTTAGAAGAGAACTTAGATATAATTTGGATTATTCTTGAGTCTTTAGGGTGATTTCTCTAAACCAACCAAGATTCATGCTTCATATTAAATATGAGGTAATTAGTACACAAGTCAAAACAGAGAAGTTATGGCCCCAAGAGCTATATAGTCAGGGCCTTATCTCTTCTTACCATCAAGTCTCTGAGTCTTGATTTAATTTAATCTCATTGCTCAGATAATAGCATTTTCAAGATGGATATCATCATTTATTCTTACCTTTATCTCCTAGCAGCCTTTCCTATGCTTAGTACATAGTAGGAGTTTTAGAAAGATTTGTGGCATGGATGAAAGACTCGGGTTCAGATCCTTGGCTTCCAAAGAGCTGACAAGGTCAATTAAAAACCACAATTGGACTAGACCATACCAGGCATGAAAATCTTCACCATAAAGTTTCCACCACTGGAAAACTGAAACCAGTCTGGCTCTTATTAGGAGGGAATGTGGTTTATATTTCAAAAACACTGCATGGATATAAGCTGTGGTGAATAAGCAGGTGGGCAAACAAGGAGCAAATACTTCTTGGGTAAATCAAATGCACATTCTGAAGAAAAACCATTAGCAAGTTGTTTCTATAAAATTAGATTAATGAAAAAAGTTTATAAGATCACCTCGATGCTGCTCACATGCAGAATGAAGTCTGGACCCAAGGAAATCAGCTTTATGGCCTGAGCTGACCTTCAGATCCCATGTGATTTAGACCCTCAGGTTGGGAGGGTGCAGTTTGTAAGCGAGCTAAGCTGGAGCTTTTTGATTTTGTGACCAGGGGACCTTTCTTCATAGTCAGGTCATTTCTGGTTGCCACATGGTGCAGGGAATAGATGTTATAAAGAACACTAGCTGACCCACATGCAGACTTCTTTGTGAAAATTAGAAAAGGTACCCACTCTTGATGGGTTCAGCCCAGTGTTGGGATACATGGTCTGGCCAACAGGATACCAGCTGGATTTTAGTCCCCACTTACCTACCTGGTCTGCTATACTTGCAAGGGCCTCAACTTACAAGGCCCAAGATTGGTGGCCTTGATGATGTGGTTGGGAATTCCCAGATTTTGTCCTGAGAAGTCAAGGAGATGGAGAGAGAAGAGTATGTTCCCTTGGTTTCTGGGGTTCTCATTTCTGGTGTTTTCAGGATATAATGGAAGAATCTAAGTTTGTTTGACCAAATTAGAAATACTTAACATGGGTTCCTCAGATTCTAAAACAGATAGGCTTCTTTAGGGCATCTTTAAATCTTCCAAAATTTAGATAGCTTTTAAAAGCTTGTTAATATAAATATTTTTCTGGAAAAGGATCTCACATGTTTCACCAGAGTCTCAAGGGATCAGTAACCCCCCAAAGTTTAAAATTACTGGTCTGAGTAACTATAGTAATTTAAGAAAAAAATCAGTAAACAAGAAAGAGAAGAAAAAAAAGAATCTGACAGGGATTTAGTCTCCATTTCATTTCCATTGTCATGGTCCAATGAGCATAACATAAACATAAATCACTTTGCAAACATGTTCAAGGAAACTTGCTCTCTTTACCTGCCTGAAATATAACTCTTGGCTACTCTAATGAACATATAATCAAATTAATAGATCTTAAAAGTCCTTGAACACATAACAAAAGCCTTTTAAATTGCAATCCTTTAGAAAAGCTGACAAAAAACCATGTGCCCTCAGTGACAAATGGAAGCCCATTTTCTGATGGCTAGGGGCTCCTGTTTGGAGTCAAGTTTATTTCCTCTCTGCTATTAATTAACTGAGGGTTAGGAGACAGGGAGGCTTAGGCAGTTAGTTAATTTTTCATATACAAAATGGAGCTAGGTAAAAAATCTACCCACCTCACAAGTTTGTTTCAAGGGAAAAATGTAATAGCACAGGAGAAGTACTTTGTACAATCCTTGACACATAGTGAGAACTCTAATGTAAGTTGTTCAATATTTTTATTTTTATTATTGGAAAAATTGACCTAACAGGAGCAGATTTGAGGCTTTAAAATTTCTGGTGTCATTTTCTTTTTCCTTCTGCTGCTTTCTTCGGGGCTAGTCTCATTTTATGTAATTTCAAAATCAAATGTCAAAATTTCTAAGATAAGAAAGACAGCCCCTGTGCTACACTTTTGAGCTCTGTTAAAGTTAATTTAACTTTTAAACAAATTTGATGTTATTAATCATGTACAGTGAATGGGATTCAGAAGAACAGACTTTGACAAATAGGTAGAAAGACTTAAGATCAGTTGGTGGAAAGAATATATCCATTGGGTGAAATGATGCAAGGTCAGAAGCAATTTTATTCCTAATGAATTTGGCTTTAGGGCCAATTTTGAACTCTGTAGGTTTTGGAAATACTTTTGCATTTAGAAAGGAGCAGTCAGTACATTGAGGACTGAATGACTAGAGAACATAATCGCTGTCCCTCTAGTCTCAGCTGACTTTCTTGTGTGGACCATGCACTTTCAATATTCAGGGAGATTTGTAAACCTATTTTATAGTCAAGAGATTGTACCTGGGTCCTGGGTACATTTATCTGGAAAGGGTTTGGTATATAATACAGCTGAACTGTGTGGGGTAGGTTAGAACTTACAATAATAATTTGCCACTTGGGGCCAACAAGCAGGAAGATAGTTGTTCTTTTTTTATTAGAAAATATAGTTTTCTATTTAGTATATTTAGAAAGTAAATCAGAAAGAGAGAGAGAAAGAGGAGATTCGCCTCTCCAAGGTAGGGGAGGAGGCCAAAGCTTAAGAAAACATGAAAGGTAGTTGTTCTTAATTTAGGCTGCACATCACAACCAACCAATAAACATTCATGGCCTTGACCCAAGGGAAAGTCTGCATAGAAAGCCTGGGTGGAGACCTGGGACATCTCCGGAAGTAAGAGAGAAAAATATTATTTTACTAGGGCAATATGATGAAAATAAAATTTTCATATCTTTTGAAGAATAACCAATAAACATACACTCATATGCATCAGTGGCAATGCATGGTTTTGTGTAACTAACAACATGAGGTGGAGAAAACAGGAATATGATCACCTAGGATCACAGAATAGGACTCAAGATTTGAATGCAGTGATAAAAGGGGACACCTATTCAACAGAAACAGAGGTATACAAAGAGAGGTAGAAGAGTGTCAGTCTCCTTTGTTTCCTTCTCATGCAATTTCTATACTATTCTCCTCACTTATTTTAGGGAAGGATTTCTTCCTAACCCAACTCTGAAGCAAATGGAAGGTACAATGTTGTCTCCCTACCCAAAGTTATTGGTGTAAGGGTGGACACCTATCTCAGGATGGGCCAATCATAATATCTGAGACTCCAGGTCACAGTGATTGGCCCAGAGCTGTGCTGTTCAGTATGGCAGCACTGGCCACATAAAGTGGTCAGAACACATACTTCGTGCCTTTTGAGAGTCTTTTTCAGGAATTGTTGAAACAGGGCTGGAAAATAGATGCCCCTTTCCTCAAAGATGTCAAAGATGGGAAGATGAGATGTAGTTAAAAGTTGAGTTCTCCAGAAAGTGGATTCTGAGATGAGATTAGCTTTGTGCAAATTTTTTAGGTAACTCTTTTGGGATCAATAATTGTGGAAGAAAAGAGAAGGAAGGGAGACTGAGTAGTGAGCAATATTGGGCTGAAATGTCTTCTCAGTGAAAACTTTGGCTGGCCACATGGGGAGCTCAAAATGAGGTAGGCTAAGAGACCAAGCTTTTGTTCTCTACACTGACCAGCCATTGGATATAGGCTGCCCTAAAGAGTGGGCATGAACTTGGGCTAAGGCACTGCCTTTAGTCAAGGCAATTCAAGAAGATGGTTGACAGTTGGGCATCTGGAGAGATGAATATTTTAGTCCTGAACGTGATACGTCACAGAATTCACTGCAGAGTCTCAGTACTACTGAAAGAGTAAGGAATGAAACCAACAGAGAGTTCTGATGGCACAATTCTCTACATGCTTGCACTTCCTGTGGCTTGTTTACAAAAGTCAATTGGGTTCTTTTTGTCTCTAACTTAGTTCATATTGGGTTTTCTTCTTCTTCTACTGAAAGAATCACATTAAATACAAATAAAAAGTGTGAATATACGTGGTCAGAGTTGTCATTACAAGAATGTCAGAGTTTGAATTAGAGCAATGAACAAATGTTAAATTTCTTGTTAAACTTGTCAAGAGTAGAAGTGAAATCAGGAACATGATGGTCCAAGTTTATGAGGATAATGCCATGAAGAAAATGGCACTGCACAAATGGATTCAATGTTTTTGGGTTTTTTTTTTGTTTTGTTGTTGTTGTTGTTGTTGTTGTTTTGAGGGGACAGAAAGCATCACTGATGAAGAGAGGTCAGGACAACCAGTAGCAAGCAGAACTGACAAAAACATTGCAAAAATTTGTCAAATTGTTCATCAACATCGTCAGCTGACTGTGAGAAGCATGGAAGACCAAATAAACAACAAAAGAGAAATAGTTAGAAAAGTCTTAACTGAAAATCTTGACATGAGAAAGGTGTTGCAAAAATGGTCCCAAAGAAGTTCTTGCATCATGACAATGCACCAACTCACACAACACTGTCTGTGAGAGAATTTTTAGCCAATAAACAAACAACTGTATTGGAATACCCTTTTTGCTCAACTGATTTGGTCTCAGTTACTTTTCCCTTTACCTAAAGATAAAGGAAATATTGAAGGGAAGATATTTTGATGACATTTAGGACATCCAAAGTAAAAATGGCCATTCCAGAAAGAGTTCCAAAATGGCTTTGATGAGTGGACTGGTTCCAAAATGGCTTTGATGAGTGGACTGGCATCAGTGCATTGCTTCCCAAGGGGAGTACTTTGAAGGTGACCATAGTGACACTCTGTAATGAGGTATGTTGCACTTTTCCTAAAGTGAGTCCATGAACACATAAGGGGGTAAGAATTTATTCATTAAAAATTGTGCATGTATTCTTACATGTTTAAACTTTAGTCACCTTCAAAGTAATCTCCCTTTGATACGATACACCTATTGAGACACTTTTCTCACTGCTCAATATGGTTTTTGAACTTGTCAATTTTGATGCCTTTTAATGCTTCTACCATTTTTGTTTCACTTTTTCCACATTGGCAAAATGTTATGCCTTGAGGACTTTTTTCATCTGAAGAAACAAATGAACAAAAAAAGCCACTCAGGGCGAGATCAGGTGAAGAGGGAGGGTGGGGCATAGGGTCATGACATTTTTGGTAAACACTCAGCATGATGTAGGCAGGTGTACTTGTAATCATCCATCATGAAATTGGCAAACATGCTGAAAGAATCTCAAAAAAAAATTAGTGAAGCTGAACACAGTTTCTCACAATGCTAGCTGGGTACACTGAAGTGAATGGTTTCCTAAAAACTTACCTAGCAGGAGAATCCTGTACTACAAGGGGCCTGCCCTCCAAAAGACAATTCTGGTTTTTTGGTTCCTCCATCAGGACCAAAGTATGAAATCAACCTAGATGTCTATCACTGTATGAATGGATAACTAAAGTGTGGTATAGATACACAATGGAATAGTATTCATCCATAGAAAAGAATGAAATCCTGTCATTTGCAGTCACATGGATAAAACTGCAGGGCATTGTGTTAAGTGAAATAAACCAGGCACAGAAAGACAAATATCCCATGTTCTGACTCATAAGTAGGAGTTAAAACAGTGGATCTCGTGGACTTTGAGAATAGAATGACAGTTACCAAAAGCTAAGAAGGAGTAATAAACAGAATCTGGTTAATGGGTACTAACATAAATTTATAGAAGGGATAAGCTATCATTCGACAGAACAGAAGGGTGACTATAGTTAGCAACAACATAGTATATATTTCAAAATAGCTAGAAGATTTGAAATGTTCCCAACATAAAGAAATGATAGGGACTTCCGGCAAGATGACGACGGGGCAACCCGCTCTGTGAAAACCTCTGCAAAGGAGAACTGCAGTGGGTTTCTGACTCTCACCCGGGGGGCTACGGACCCCAACATCGCAGCCTGCTCTTCATATGGAGCTCGGCCATTGCCAGTGCTGGGGCATCGCAGTGGTCTGGACAGTCACTGCAGAACAGATGCCGCTGCCGCAGCCGCCGCAGCCACTGCCACCGCCGCCAGTAGCACATTGCACCACCCAGGCCGGAGGTGATCCACAACTTTAGTCCTTGAAGCCCCTTCAGGGAAGATCTGCTGAGATCACTGCCACCTCTCCTGCGACCGAGATGTCCTGCCCGCCATAAGTCTCTGGCTGTCTGCCCTGAGGCAGGCAGCCATCTTTCTATCTTCATCCTCTGCCGTCCCTGCCCAGCCCCACCCCCCTCTGGGGCAAGCAGCTGAGATAGTACCACCTGCTGGTGATTCAAGGTAACAACACCGAAGCAGGAGATACAAGCTTGATAAAGACATAGGCCAGAGTGGTGAACAGAGCGTGATCTGAACTGTCCTTCACAGCAGACCAGGGGCGACTGACCCTAACTGCAAACTAATTTACCAACTTGAAAAGAAAACTAGAAATCAGACCTGAAAGGACATTGGACTTAAACGAAATGTCTCAGAGTGTGCTTCATTGATTCTGTTAGTTTAATGACTTAATTCTATTCCTACTGTATTGTTCCTGTTTTTCTTTTTTCCTCTTCCTTTTCTTCTCTCTGTAAACCATATCTTTGTATAGAGGAACAGCACACTAATAAGGTGGTTGGATAGCTGGTATGTTAGCATCACTATATGTTTTCTTTTTTTGTTGTATGAGAGGTGGATCGTCTGTAGCTGTAGTCTATTGTTTTTATCTGTTTCAGTATAGGCCTATCTCTATTTGTTGGCACACTCGTTTGTTTCCTCCCTTACTCCTCTATCTCTCCACCCCCCTCTTCAACCCACTGTCTGCTCCATTCTCTCTCCTCTGCTAACCACATTTTGTTTCAGGAAGTAGACCTACAGCCCCACTGCATGGACAGATTCCAAGGCAGTGGGAAGTGGGTTCCAGATTATCCATACACCTGTCAGCGAATACCAGGACCTGCAGATAGATTTTGAATCACAGCTTCCCCCTTAAGTAAATCTCAAAACTGCAAAAAGGACCACCCTCAACCTACAGTGCAACTCCAGAATTGAACAAAGTAAGAGGGCATACATAAAAAATAGGAGATTGAACAAACAGAAGTAAAACCAATCCCTTTACCCCTGAATAACAGAATTAAAGAAGATGGTGATGTGGAGGGAAGGAAAAAGTAGGGAGGGGGAAAAACCGCACAAATGAAGAAAAACCAAAAGAAGAATATAGGTCTCACACAGACCTCTGGGAGATCAGACACTGAGAAAACAGATTCCGGAACACAAACAACGAAGAGCCCCCAGAATGACTGGTTACATGCAACAAACCCAGACATCAAGACATTAATGGAGAGAATTAAAAAAAATTGAGGAGAGACAAGAGGAAAAATAGGAAGGAGCTGATGTCAGAAATGACAGCAGTAAAGAATACTGTGATGGAAATGAATAACAGACTAATAAGCATGGAAAGAAGAATCAGCCAAGCCGAAGAAAGAATCTCAGAGCTCGAAGACCAAAACACAGAACTAACCCAAACTGTCAAAAGTATAGAAAAGAAGCTCAAAAAGACAGAACAAAACCTGCAAAAGATGAATGATCACTTCAAGAGACCAGACCTAAGAGTAATTGGGCTTCCTGAGGCAGAGAAAGAAACAGAAGCCACACTGGAACAAACATTTCATGAAATCATTCAAGAAAACTTCCCTCATCTCATCAAGGATGAAAAAATTCAAACACAAGAGATTCAGAGAACCCCTGTAAGACAACAAATGAGAAGACCAACTCCCAGACACATAATAATTCGCCTAAACAAAGTAGCTATAAAAGGAAAAATCCTAAAGGCAGCAAGAGAAAAAGGTCAGACTACCTACCAGGGAAAACCAATTAGAATAGCAGCAGATTTATCCACAGAAACCCTTCAGTCTAGGAGAACCTGGAGCCCTATCTTCAAAGTTCTAAACGATAAACAATTTCAACCAAGAATAACCTACCCAGCCAAATTAAGCTTCATTAGTGAGGGAGAATTGAAATCTTTTCCAGATATCCAATCCCTAAGAACCTATGCTGCCACCAGACCACCTCTACAAGAAACACTTAAGAAAGTACTGAACACAGAAGAAAAAGAAAAAAGAACAACAACATTCTTCACAAGAGTACAGGCAAAAGATTAAAAACACACATGAACCAACTCCAAAACCCAAAGAAAGACAACAAACAAACAGGAACAACTCTGTAAGAACCTTATGACAGGGATCAACTCTTGCATTTCAATTATTAGCCTAAATGTGAATGGACTAAATGTACCACTGAAAAGACATAGAATGGAAAAATGGATAAAATATCATCAGGCAACAATGTATTGCCTTCAGGAGACTCACCTCACTAGAAAGGACATCCACAGACTCAAAGTAAGAGAATGGGAAACAAACTTTCAGGCGAACGGAATACAAAAGAAAGGAGGAATAGCGATCTTAATTTCAGACAAAATGCCCTTCAAGCTATTAAAAATCAAAAAAGATACAGAAGGCCACTACATAATGATAAAAGGCTCAATCTATCAACAAGAAATATCTATCCTAAACATATATGCACCCAACATAG
This sequence comes from Carlito syrichta, assembly GCF_000164805.1. Taxonomy (NCBI): domain Eukaryota; kingdom Metazoa; phylum Chordata; class Mammalia; order Primates; family Tarsiidae; genus Carlito; species Carlito syrichta. Next base: position 227,963 of record NW_007249300.1, on the reverse strand, counting down.
GTGCGCCAACTTTCATAAAGCAACTTCGAGGAAAACTAAAGAAAGATATTGACTCTAACACCATCATAACTGGGGAATTTAATACCCCACTCACAACCCTAGACAGATCATCAGGACAAAAAATCAGCAAGGAGATCCAGAACCTCAATGTGACTTTGGACCAAATGGACTTAATTGATACCTACAGAACACTCCATCCAAAGACCACAGAATACACATTCTACTCATCACCACATGGATGATTGACCATATTCTAAGATCGACCACATACTCGGCCATAAATCAAGCATAAGCAAATTTAAAAGGACCGAAATTCTACCATGTACCTTCTCGGACCACAGTGGAATAAAAATATACATTGACACCAAAAAAGTCCCCCCCCCCCCAAACCCACAAAGACATGGACACTAAACAGCATGATACTAAACAACTCCTGGGTCAATGATGAAATCAAAACAGAGATCAAAAGATACCTGTAAACAAATGAAAATGAAGAAACATCTTACCAGAATCTCTGGGATGCCCTGAAAGCTGTAGTAGAAGGGAATTTATATCCCTACAACACACATGAAGAAAATGG